>NW_011368347.1:0-12783 GCF_000735185.1 Notothenia coriiceps | reverse complement strand
AAGAGACTCTGAAAGTTTCAGGAAAAAAGATTCTCTCATTTTTGTCCTGATCCATTTATATAAAAAAGAAAATGAGCTGATCAGACTTTGGCCACTTTATGATGTCATAACGAGACCCCGAGTGGGGGTCGCGAGATGATTACAAAATAAAAATGGAAAAAAAAAAAAAAAATTGTATAATAAAAGTATTATTAATAATAATAACGTTTGCATAGACATTTTCATATCAAGCAATCGAAAGTGAAACTTGAGCTCGCTCCATTGCGGAGATATTCCCACAAGAGTGGGGAAAACTCCTCGACCCGTCGACAGGGGGGTCGCCAGTCTCTGGCACTGTTATTTTGGGGGTCGCGGGCTGAAAAGTTTGGGAACCCCTGTCCTAGAGCACCATTAGCCGCTTTCGCACCAAGTACTTTGCCGTACTTAGTTCCCAGCACTTAGTGTCCCGATGGAACTAAGTACAGATCGCGTTCACACCGGAATAAGTCCCTGAGGGAAGATTAGGCAAATGAAGCCGCTGACGTCACTTCTTCTTCTTCTGCTTTGGGGCGTGGTTTGCAATCCGCCCAGCCAATCAGAAATTGGTACTTTTTTCTCCCCAGGATAGTACCACCTCTTTAGCAGGGACTGAAAAGGGGGGAAAAGTTCTCTGAACTAAGTTTTCTTTTTGGTGTGAACGCAAAATTCCAGGCACTATCTCTGAACTAAACGGGAAAAGTACTCCGGTGTGAAAGCGCCTATTGTGTTCTTTTTAACCAAATCTCTCTCAGAGGGGCGTGGGGAGGGGCTCCTTATTTTCATCTAAAGTAACAGACAGATAATCAGCACTTTGGACACAGGGCTGAAACAGAGGGGATTATGGGATGCTGCAATGATCTGTTTGGTGTTTGGAGCCAAACACTTCAGAGACATATTTTGTATTTATCTGAGACCTATAATATATTGATGAAAAACAGTATAATAGGGGATCTTTAATGTACCAAAAGTACTCATTATGCAGCCCTGTAGGAAGATGCTGAGCCAAATTGAGGAAGTGATGTCATACCTTCTTCAGCAGAAAGGGGCGGAGACTCAGCGCAGTCCCAGCCAGAGGAGGTGGAGCTGACTGATCGCAGGAGGTGGATGCAGGGGTTACTGAGGGGCCGCTTCACCCTGGGGACCACACACTCCATCCCTACCACACCTAGAGACGGAGCGACATTAAAGAATAGATCATTAATTTTTCTTGAAGATGATCTTTTGTGCCTTTATTGTAGATGAGAAGAGACAGGAAATGGGGAGAAAGAACGAAGCAAAAAGCCACGAGAAGGATTCGAACCCGGTGTGGTGAGGATTATTTCTACAGTGTCTGATACATTTTGTCTCATCTAACCTGTATTGACTTCATTGATAATCTAACCCTACTTACGAGCCCAGATCCACTCACTTTCTTCCTCCGTGCTCTCCTCAAAGGCGGGGTTGTCGAAGCCGGCGTCGTCCGTCCACACGGGCCCAGTGACGGCCGTGTTATCAGACCCGGAGGGCGGCGTGGGCGTGCGGTCCCTCAGCACGGTCTGTGGGGAGCGGGGCGACCTGGGGGGGCTGGTCACCGTCACACGCTCATCCCCGCTCTCACACCGCGGGACGTCCTCGCTCGTCTGCTGACTCCTCGTCCCGGGACACCTTTCACCAAGCAACAGGCGTCAGTTTGTTAGTCCATCTGACGTGTAAAGAAAATCAGGTTCAGCATCAGTTAAAGGTCCAGTGTGTGGGAATTAGCGGCATCTAGTGGCGAGGTGGCAGATTGCAATAAACTCAACACCCCTCCACTTCACGTCAAGTAAAAGGCCATCTCTAGAGCGTTTGATTGGTCCTTTCTGAGCACATGGTGGTGATCACTTTGATGTAGGTATGAAGGGCTCATTATAAGCTAACAAAAACACTAATGATGATCTCATAATGAATATCATTTTCCAATAGATTACCCTAAATCCTACACACTGGACCTTTAATTTAATGTGATGCAATTGATTCAACCAAGAGAGTCTCTGTTTGTGTGTCCCCTCGTTAGGGGCCACATGGAGGAATTCAGCAGAAAAGGTGAAGAAGTATTTTTTGTAGAAAGATCCCAATGTATTAAGGCAAACTGATGATGATAGAAAATACCAGAGAAACTGCTGTTTACAGTGAATATAGATATATATATCTATATATAGATATATATACGAGAATGAATGTATATGAACATCTGTGACTGCAATTTCAGACACATTTGTACAAACAAGTTTATTTGGATGTATTAGTTAATTGAAATGAGAAAATAGTTAAAAATGTCCTCAATCCAATCCAATCCACTTTATTTATATAGCACAGTTGAAAAATAGGGTTTGCCAAAGTGCTTCACAATGAACACAACATTATAATAAAATATAATATTACACGAAAAGATAAAAGGCACACATAAGAAAACATAAAAACCACACATAAGAATAAATACAAGGCACATAAAGGCTATGGAAAGACAGTAAAAGCATACAAATAGGGTATGACATAGGTCAGACTGAACTGGGTAGCAGAGAGACAGAGAGACAAACAGGAGGGGAGCACATAACAGCGGGACTTAAAAGCTTCAAGAGTGGGCGACAATTTTACATGAGGGGGCAGGTCGTTCCAGAGCCTGGGGGCTACCGATGAGAACGCTCGGTCTCCCCTGGTCTTTTTCTTTGTTTTTGGGACTATCAGCTGCAGCTGATCAGCCGACCTCAAAGCCCTTGAGGGGGTGTACACCTGTAAGAGGTCTGAGATGTTCTCTGGGGCCAGCCCATTAAGAGATTTAAAAACAAACAATAACATCTTAAAATGGACTCTAAAATGGACAGGAGGCCAGTGGAGGGAAGCCAGAATTAGTGTGATTTCACAATTTCCCAAACTCAACAAAATGATTGATTTGAACAACCAGCAGTTTCAAACATGAAGATGTTAACAAAACGGATATACACCGCAAAAACTCACATATAAGAAGCTGAAATCAGAACGTTTTTGGGCTGAATGATGGGATAATAACATAACAGTTGAAAAGTTCAGCTATTCTGAGAAGTCCTTTCTATGAAAACAAACAGATGGATAAATCATTTATACCAACAGTAAGTCTTGAGAGACAATGAAAGATAAACTCAGACTAAAGGGATCGATGCACTCGCACTCTTCAGTGGCAGCTATGAGCTTATTGAATCATTTAAATGTATATCGCTGTCCTACGATTCTATGCTCTTGCTAATCTTAAAATAGAAAACAGTCAACGAGCGGTGTTGTTTCTAATTCTGAATTCACTTATGCATCTTTCACCATTTCCCCCACGACCAAAATATATCGTTTTGAGAGGAAAACGATTAAACTTTTTAACCAAAATGTAAAAGTCCAACCTCTATAGACGCTTCAATCCGAGCACTTTGGATTTAGTAGGAGTGACAGTGCCTCACCATCAGTGATCAGATCACCCAGCTCACCTTCACCACCTCGGAACAACGTGGCTTGGCTTGACCTCTCATTTTATAATCTCATGTCTCCTCTCCTGACTTCTGTTTCTATCTAAGACCTGCAGAGTAGAGGAGCGACAAACCTCCGTGGCTCAGAGGTTTAATCTCCGCTGAAGAATGTCACGTTAGTCCTCAGATCAACCTTGTTTGATCTCTCTTAAACCACCTTTCCCTGTCCTTTCAACACTGACAGGATGCGTGCAACCTTCACTGAGACATACCACTCTGCTCATGTGATTGAATAAAAGCTGTATAGATTAAAAGCCCTGCACAAGGAGACTGTTAACAATAACGTTGCAGATGAGAGAGAAGCGGTCCCAGAATAACACCTTCACTGCTCAGGGATTCACTGCTCAGCTTCTCTTAGTCTGTTGTGACTGGAAGCTTACTGAGGCTAATTTTAGCAAACGTTAGTTACATTTAGACATATTGCTGTTACAGACGTGTTAACGGAGGCAGTATGCTGAGTTTAAATGGGTATTTTCTGCTTATTCTTTTACTGTTAAGTGACTTCCTAAAGTGGCAACAGTTAGTCCCTCCTTTAAGACGTGATAGGGTTGGAAACAGCCAACTAGAACAGATAGACACCTTGTTGGTAATAGCCTGTTAAGGTGAGCTTGTTATGGTACATCCACTTTACTTAATGAAGGTGTTAGGTCGTTACTGGATACAGGTCAATAAGAAAGCCAATTAGGATGGATGGCTTCATATCAACGACACCATCTTAATTTGTTTTAACTACAGTTAATAGACATTTTTCTACAGTATATGTCCTCACAACTATAGCTAAGTTTACCAAAAAAACAAAAGCTTTGTACAAAGAAAACTAGCATTTCCTCACACTGTATACGGTAGTTATTTTTAAGTATCCTCTGATATGCTGCATTTAAACTAAATCCACCCAACGACAGCAGCCTAACCTATGACAACTTTGAAGCACTATCAAAATCACACACCACCTTGCATTTCAGAGCAGGACAGAGCAACAGAGAGAGCCAGAAAGAGACACACAAGGAAAGGTGGAGAGTGAAGTGCCATTATTATTATTATTATATTATGATTGTGCCGACCCACACCCTCCGTGTCGGACTCACCACAGGCCAGGGTTGCCTTTGGCTGTCTCGCAGAAGAAGTGGTTGAAAAGGTCTCTGGTGTTGAAGTTGCTCAGCATGATGGCAGAATGAGAATATGGAGCTCCTGGTCAGTCAACCCATGACCGCGGTACAGTGCGGTAGGGAAACACTAATCCCCGTCACATGACCTATCCAGCCCAATAATCCCCTCAGGGTCTCACAGCACCTGGTCCAAATGGGCCAAAAGCCAAAGGAACGGAAACCCTTTAGGTTAAGGGTGGCAGGTGAGTCTAAATGCCCTGGGCTAAGAACTAGGACATCCTTAAGAGTCCCTGGCAGAGACAAGCTAACTGTGAGGGCGGAGCGGTTTCAAACGCAACTCTTTTCAGTTTTTTTTCTTCATTATCAATCTGTCAATTATTTTCTCCATTAACAGATACATTGTTGAATCCAGAAAATGGAGAAAAAAGTCGGGTCATCTGCGATGGGTCATCTGTGACGTCTTCTGGAAAGAGTCACGTACTTCCTTCACGCTTCATAGAAAGGAGATATTTAGGAGACAGCAAGTCTGTCTTCTCATAAATATCAACAACCTGAAATGCCCTGCCTCCTCCTATCACAAGAAGAGGCAGCTGCAAGGTCATACACAGTTCAGAGCCACACATGATATCAGTGCATTAAAACAACCCAAAGAGAGGAGAAAACAGTATTTCTCCAACAGGGCCCAAAGTGTCTTTAAATTAAATATTTCCTCAAACGTACTCCTCAAAGTATTCCATTACCTACCATGGGATGACAAATTAGAAAATCATTCACTCTTGAGAAGATTTAACCGATGCATTGTTGAAACTTTTGCTAAAATGTAAGCGAGTAATAATTTAACTTCTGGCAATTCACTGTCTTCTGAAAGACTAAATACTTTTCACCTTTAGACATAACACACTAGGTGTCATTGTGAATTATGTAAGTGATTTCCATACAGCTACAACACTTCCGAAGGGCTTGTGAAATCCTGCTTGACTTGGCTTTCATGTGTGCATTCATCATGTGAGCTTCATTACCTGTGTTTGAGATGAGCTTCCAAGTCGCACCGCGGCATGCTGAGGGCGCAGAGGGGGGTCAAAGGGCAGGAGACGGACAGCTTGTCCAGCAGCTTATGCACCAGGATGCTGGACCTGCGGCAGGCCGGCAGCTGCAGCCTCGTGCGGTCCAGCGGGCAGAAGTCCCTCTCCTTCAGGAAGCTCTTCAGGCAGCGGGCGCAGAAGGTGTGTCCGCAGGGCGTGTCCAGGGGCTGAACGAGCGGCTGCAGGCAGATGTGGCACACCAGGTCGTCGTCCACCTCCAGGCGGTAGTTGTAGAGGTGGTTCTCCCAGCTGCGGTGGATCTGCCCACACTCGGGACACAGAGCTTCTGAAGTGGGCTCCAACGGGTCGTTTAGACCCACCTCGCTGCCCGGGCTGCCCATCTCCGCTGCTTTCACGCAACCTAGCTTTGGCACGGGTGACTCCAGTGGGGCTGCAGTGTCGGGAAGGGGCACCCGCACTCCTGTCCCAAAAGCTTTACAGGATGAAGGGGTGGCAGCGAGGACAGATGCCCCCCAGTGGCTGATGGCACATCACCCTGCAGGTCAGAGGTCAGAGGGTTAAACAGCTGTTCAGGGGGAAAAGTGTCTGATTATGTGCGTCTATTAATTCCATTTCTACCTCTATATTGTTAAATAGCAGTCTTGGCCCGGCTACTGTCCATTTTCTTTTTTTTCCTAATCGTACAACACGGAGTAAGCCATGAACAACCTCGCTTGCAAATATGAGATTTCCAAACAAAATGAGATGATGTTGACAGATGCCCCCCAGTGGCTGATGGCACATCGCCCTGCAGGTCAGAGGTCAAAGACAGAGGGTTAAACAAGCTGTTTCAGGGAAAACAACAAGTGTCTGATTATGTGCTCGTGCATTTATTAATGTGGCAAATGCTTTGTGCACGTGATGGAAAGGGACATCGTGGTGTGTGTGTGTGTGTGTGTGCTGAGATTATGTATTGCTGCTCCTGTCTACTAATCTGACAGTATAATCTCTCTTTTGCTCTCGCCTGTTGCAATCTTCCAATTCCACAGAGAGGGAATTATCTGGGATTGAGGCAGAGAGAGCACACAGATCAGAGGAAGTGGGATGGGGAAAGCAACAGAGAGTCGTGGTAGAAAAGGAGCGGAGGCTGAGCCAAGAAGAGGGAGTAAGAAATAAAATGAGGGGATAGAGAGATCAATGGGATGTGAAAGTGGCAGAGGGCAAAAGAAGAGACGGATGTGTGAGGCTCTGGAAGAGAAAACAGAATCAATTCTTCCACGTTGATATTTGTGTCCGTGCACAGCAGATGCACTCCTCTGCAGAGAACATGCCTACAGCAAAGTCTTGAAATAAAGCACTCCACGAGGAGAGAGCCGTCCCCAGAGCTCGTTTCCACAGCGTTTCACATTCAGACCTTCAGACGGTAGCTACCNTCTTATCACCTAAATCTCCTCCTAGAGCAGGGGTTCCCAAAGTGGGGGTCTTTCCATTTTTATTTTGTAATCATCTCGCGACCCCCACTCGGGGTCTCGTGACCCCCACTTTGGGAACCCCTGCTCTAGGAGGAGATTTAGGTGATAAGATGGTGGGGGGGGGTTACCTTGGTTGCTGATTGGCTAATGGTTACACAAGCCAACACATCGTTATGACATCATAAAGTGGCCAAAATCTGATCAGCTTTTTATTTAAATGGGTCAGGACAAAAAGAGAGAGAATCTTTGTTCCTGAAACTTTCAGAGTCTCTTTACACAGAGGGGACACATGTTGATGTAGAAGAGACATGAAGAAGAGGGGACACATGTTGATGTAGAAGAGACATGAAGAAGAGGGGACACATGTTGATGTAGAAGAGACGTGAAGAAGAGGGGACACATGTTGATGTAGAAGAGACATGAAGAAGAGGGGACACATGTTGATGTAGAAGAGATGTGAAAAAGAGGGGACACATGTTGATGTAGAAAATACATGATTTTGCATAATAGGTGACCTTTACATCTCCAGTAAAAGCTTGTAGGTAGATTATTCTCATAAAAAATCTCTTATGCATGACATATATGAAACATGTCTCCCTCAGTTGGGTCATGTTAAGCTGCCTTCTACAAATGATGGTCGTATACATTTAATCTGCATTAGGAGAGAAACATCATCCCACTTGGCTTTTCATGATGTCATGAAATCTTTTATGATGTGACACCTCAAAGCATTTTTTTGAGAAAAGAGTAGAAATTCAAAATAAAAAAAATCAACTCTGGCTTGAATCAGGAGAACAGGTATTTCACTTCTTCAAAATGGTACCTAAACCAACACTGAAATAGCAGCGTGTAGTAGTGCCTGATCAAGGCCAGATATATGTGCCAAAACTCATCCATGAGCCAGCCTGTTGCACTGGGTGACATATTCCTCATGAATACACACTGTAGTTTATTTGGATTAAATCCCACATCCTGCTGCCACAAATACTTACTACAGACATATCCACATGATGTGGATGATTCCACTGAGGAAAGTAGTCCCCATCATCCTCTGGTGTGAGAAGGCTTGCTATTAAACGACAATTTCGGGCTGTTAAAGTTCCTCTTGTGTTTTTGTATGTTTGCAGGTGCGTGCGGAGAGGAACCGGGCCCGGGACGAGGTGCGCCAGCTGAGGCAGCGGCTGGACGCCCTCACCAAGGAGCTGAGCGGCGTGCGGCGGGAGCGGCAGGAACTGGCCTCTGAGAACGAGACACTACGGCAGGAAACGCTGCGTCTCCGTGGCGACCAAGCTCCTGGCGCTCCTCCTCCGTCTGCCACTTCTCCATCTTCCTCCCCTGCACACCCCCCTGGTGCTTCCTCCTCCTCCTCCCCGTCCATACCTGCTTCCTCCCCTGCCTCCTCCTCCTCCTCCTCTCAGGTCCACACTGACGGCCAGCCGGACAGGGTGGGGGAGAGACCGCCGGGGTCTCCGGAGCCAGAACCAGTGAGGGACGTGGACCTGGACAGACAGAAGATGGTTCGAGAGAAGGTGAGTGGATTCAGTGTCTCTGTGGATCAGACTGAGCAGAGTCACAGCCTGATGCACAGGGAACTGTAGACATGAATGCTTGTCCAAAAGCCAATTTTTTTGGGGGCCACCATGTGGTGTACAACCTAAACACTATTATGTTGACATGTTTCAAATATAATGTACACAGTTTGTGTTATTCTAAGAAAGAACAAGTGTCTTTGGGGATATATCCCCAATAATAAATGCTCCTTCCCTCTCAGCTGTGGTTGCCACAGTGCTGAAGGTGACCGCAGGGACTTACAGAAGTGCGTTGGTTTAGTCTCCTGGACCTCTAACAGCAGAAACCCGTTCCACGCGCTAAGGTGCAGGACAGGAGGAGAAGACATTTCAGAAGTGAAGCTGATGTATGTTATGAATACTATCAAATAGTGCATAGTCTTATTACAGGTAACCTTAACGCTGCCTCCTGCTGTTTACCTTGCAATTGTTCCAACTACAGTTAGATAGATAGAAGCCTTTATTGTTATTGTATATCAAATACATGAAATGACGAGTGCCCATACCAGCAGTGCTTAAAACACACACATACACAGCGATTCGCTAACAATTTGAACAATTCTTAAGAAACAAGCAATACAAGACAAAAACAAGAAGAACAGGACATGACAGTTAAAGAGCTTTGGGGAATAAATAAAGCAGTTCAGTATAACCGATAAGGTTGTAACTGATAAATCGATGACCAGTGGGTTTGAGTTCATGATGTGGGTTGCAGAGGCACTGTGTGTGTTCAGTTCAGAGTGTGTATGGCTTTGGTAAAGAAACTGTTTAATGTTCTGGTGGTTCAGGTCTTGATAGCTGTGTATCGCCTCCCTGAAGGCAGGAGGGGGGGCAGGTGGTGGGAGGAATCCTTGGCAATGAGGGGAGAGAGCAGTCGATGCATTTGTGGGCCTTGTTGCTGACCCTCTATCAGATTAAAGTTGTGCACAGATTTTGTTTTTCTAACTTGCAGATCTGCTACTAAAACTGGAGTTGTATTTCATACCTCACATGTACCTGAAGCAAGTGGCTCCCAGCTTGCAGCCCTTTCTCTGGAAAGCAGGGTTACTTTGTCTTTGAACTCAAAGGGCCCAACTGGACAAAGCTGTTTGGCCCCGTAATGTGTGCTTTATTGTACTCAGTAGACAATATATTGTCTATATTCAATATTTAAGAACATGTGATTCGTCAATTCCCTTAGGTTCAATTCTTTTTGGATGAATTCAGTGAAATATAGGTGTAATCTGCTAACTGAATCAAGTGTGGTTCAATAACTGGATTTCTCACAAATGGGTGAGGATTGGTTTTGACCAACTGTTAGTTGGAACAATATAAACATTTGAAGATGGGATGTTGTGGTCTGGAAACGTTTTTTTTGCAATATTTAAAAAATATATCAAAGATTATTGATAGATGTATAAATAATCAGAAACGTTACGCTGCTGATCCTATGAAACACAGACGGCCTCTCACTAACATGCACATGTTAACGAGCATTGTTTTCTGCGCTGCTCATGTCCTCTGCTGCTGTAAGACAATATGACCTGAACCTCGCTGAATGTAGGCCACACTGCTGTTACATCGCTCAACAGAAGTGTGTGTGTGTGTATGTGTTTAAAAGTGGTCTCCTACTTTGGGTGTACATCTGGGTACACACACTGCTAGTGACGTAAAATAGGACACCGCTTTCCACCATACACACACACACACACACACACACACACACACACACACACACACACACACACACACACACACACACACACACACACACACACACACACACACACACACACACACACACACACACACACACACACACACACACACACACACACACACACACACACCCCAGAGGGCTCAGTGATGCTGCAGTACTTATTCTCTGTCAGCCTGTGGAGTGCCTAGCGTCCTGAACCAAAGCATATCTGGCACTTTCCCTATACACTAACACACAAAAACGCTCATGAGAAAATGCTAACTTGTATGGGAGGACAGGGTCACATTTCAGCCTTCAGCCACTCTGAAATGCTCTTTGGAGGCCATTTGAAACTGAGAAGAGAGAGCCTAAGTCAAACAGTAAGTTCTGGAACTTAAATGACTAAGTCCCGCCCTACTACAGAACTTTACAGTATGTCGTCCTGGGTGCACTCTATTCGTCTCTAGACAATACATTAAAAGAACAATTTGATATTTGAATTTGTACTGCTCTTTAAGCCCCCCCCACCCACCCCCAGCTGCTGTCCTGTGTTGTCCTCTCAGCAGCTGGTGGGGTCCTGTCCCTCTCTCAGGTATAAATCATTTTATTTGTGATAATTGCTTTAAAGCTTCACTGCTGCCGGCAAGGTCATGATTTCCACTGGGGACAAAAGGGACACGTTCACCTTACTTTCTTTTTCAAATTCCCACTCCTTTTTTCCAGAGTCAGCCCCCTCAGAGCAGTAAACCTCTCAGACTTCACACAGGTGGCCCTCACATCAGATTGCTAGCTCTCCCTGGCAGACAGTGCTTGGGGCAGCTCATGAACCACTGTGGCCTGTCCTCAATACTGCTTGGTACAACAATAAAGATTTAGACTTTATCCAAAATAAGCTTACTGAGAATGAAGTCCTCCTCTACAGGTACACTTTTGCATTTGAGGAACACTGACGACTGTCTTACCAAATTGATGCTCAATCTGAAAGATCTATGTTCTGCTTCACTAACAACAACATGAGCTTTACAACAAGAACCACCTCCATGAACGTCTCCTTTACAAACAGCTAGATTACTGTAATGCAAACAAACACTGGAGGAACATGTGGTATGAGTGTGGATGTTCAGCACCAGGGCGAGTTGAGGAGCGGACCAGTGACCCAGTCACTGTCTTAGTAAACTGGCGGCTGAATAAACACAGATTGAAGATGCAAACTCAATGAAAACCACAGGAAACATCCAGAAAAACTGCATTTCTTTCAGGAAATCTGACCCTGCAGCAGTGGTGGACCTCTCCACTTTATGGCCGCATACTATCCCAACACACATACACACACACACACACACACACACACACACACACACACACACACACACACACACACACACACACACACACACACACACACACACACACACATACCCATGTATGAGTTGTAACCACATAACGAAGGGGCAGTAAATATAAACACTGTCACTGCCTATCACACATGACCTTCAATAGTCTCAGGCAGGGTTTCCATGGAAACACACATGCATTCACACACAGACGTCACACACATATTGGGGCTGTAGCGTTGACAGTAAACAGTGATACTGTGGCGAACGGGTACCCACACACAGCAGAGCCTTATTTCCTGTCTCCTCAATTGTTCTGGCTCTCAGGCTGAGTGTTTCCACATGTGGCTCACTTTGTCTGACGGACATCTGTTACACAGGGGGGCCCTCTGTCGGGGGGGACCTGTAATGACAGCAGCAGCACAGCTCTGATGCACTCTCCTGCAAATAGTCATACATGTGGAGATTTAAAAGGAATCTTTCATGCTTAACACCAGTCATCTGAAATAAGCAATCAGACTTTTTGTAGAGAGGTGTTGATTGATTATATAGCATCATGCCAAGGAATTCAGATCATTCTTAGGCCACACATTTGGAAATAATCCAAACCTTTAAATGTGAAAATATTCCAGTGATACTTTATGACATTCAGTGGTGTACCTTGTGTAGCTGAAATGTTTCATCCATCTTGCAACTGATGTTAGAATCTGGCTTTTGGCCTAAAACAGACATCATTTTGTCAGAAAATACTTCAAATGTTTTCAAAGTATTTGGCTTCGGATGTGAACGTCTTACTCTGTAGTCTACTGACTCCCTGACCCCATTCCCCCCTGACTTCTCTTTCTTGAGGATGCTGTGAGTGGTTTTGGTGGGGATAAACAGACAGCTGATAGTCATTATGTTTCCCACAGTGACACAGGTCCACTGGACTGGGACTCAAGTAGGACTGCAAGGAATGATTATCAGGGTTCTTACGGTCATTAAAAACCTGGAAAAGTCATGGAAATTCAAAATGTTAATTCCAGGCCCTGGAAAAGTTATGGAAAACAATATTTTTGGAAAAGTCATGGAAATGTAAC
>NW_011368346.1:0-3882 GCF_000735185.1 Notothenia coriiceps | reverse complement strand
ACATGTAAGAAGTAAGAAAGTACAGGTATTTGTAGTTCAACATGTAAGAAGTAGAAAGTACAGGTATTTGAGTTCAACATGTAAGAAGTAGAGAGTACAGGTATTTGAGTTCAACATGTAAGAAGTAAAAGTTAAAAAGTTGTCAGAAAAATAAGTAGTGGAGTAAAGTACTGACACCAGAGAAATGTACTTAAGTAAGGACAGTAACAAAGTATTTCTACTCCACTACTTCCCACCTCTGATGATGTGATTTGTGTATGTTTGTTTGTTTATTTGACTGTACAGCACTTTGGTCTGGAGGTTTTAAAGTGCTTTATAGGGATGTAACAATACCAAAAACTCACGGTACGATAATATCGCGATAAACAGTCCACGGTACGATATTTATCGCGATATTGAAAAATAAAGGCAAACATTTTGATTTTCTTTTTTTTCTTTATTAAATAATAAATCTGATTCGTACAGCATTTTAGTGGGATATTAGTATTTTAAAGTGTCAACAATATAATAATCAGACCCTGCAATAGAATAAATCAAGTTTCACTTTAGTTTTTCAAGTAACTTAACTCTAACTCACTCACTCAGCATCATCAAGGTTATCTTTTAGGAATATGAGCACGTCCACATTTCCAGGTAGAAGCTGGGATGTTTGGGCGTTTACAATATCCCCTGCTGTGGAAAGAACTCTCTTGCTTGGTACTGATGTTGCTGGGACAGAGAGATATGCTTTGGCCATGGGTGACAGGCAGCAGTGGGTCAAACTGTGCATTGTTTCTCCACCACTTCAAACACAATACAGTGTTTGCCAAGAAGGTGAGGCTTATTGACAGGGTGAGATATAAATATACTGTTGGTACTTGTCTATGTCTCTAGGTGTGTACATGTAGCCCTGTAAATACCATGTCCTTTTGTGTTATCTGTTGTTTTATGTTAATGTTGTAACCTACTTGCTGCAATGTTGGACAGGTCTCCCTTGAAAAAGAGATTGATTATCTCAATGGGACCATCTGGTTAAACCATTTTTTTTATTTTAAAAACAAAATAATTAATTCTTTTAAAGATTTTTTTTTTTTAAATCGCTGTATATTTTGTCAGTCTCACGACGGTATTGAGACATCTATTTACGCCATATCGCGATATATCGTTACATCCCTAGTGCTTTATAAATAAAGCTGTATTGTATTGTATAAAAATACAATGTGTTTTTAGTGGTAAGATCTTTAAAGAGGAGATCAGAAAGACACAGGTAAATTGATTTCTTATTTCAGTGTTGGACCCTGAAGGCAGCACCTGCCTGGTTCAATGGGATCAATACCTGCACGACTCTATGAAGACGATAGCATAGCTTTTCACACCCATGCGTTGCAGACTCACCCTGCAGCACCCTGTCCAGACTATAAAGCGCTTCGTTGACGTCTGAAGACCCGGTCCGAGCTCTGGAGCCCTGAGAGAGGCTGTAGCTGAACTGAGAGCTGCTCTGCGACGCATTGTAGCCGAAACCACCTGATGGCGCATTGAGCAGAGGAGGAAGCCAAGGAAACAGATGGAGGGAGCAAGGTAGAAGGAGGTAAAGATGGAATAAAAAGGGAGGGAGAAACAGCGATAGTCAGCATAGCTCCTGCAAACAAATCAGCAGCCAACAGCCCCAAACCTGCTAACACATGTCCAAGCTAATCATGCGCTTTGCAAACCATCCCCACCATCTTTTATTTTTAAATGTTCTGTTCTGTTTCTGGCTATTTCCCATATTGCAGTGAGCATTTCCCGTGATGTTCGTCCTTCCTTCGTAGCCCTTGAGAAGGCTTGACCTTTTCACTTTTCTGGCCTCACTGGATTCCACTTCTCAAGCAAGATGAGCACTGCTCACAGTACTAAAGCAACACCTCGTGCTCCACAGGTGTAATGCATGGAAGTGTTTATCCTGCTAACTGAGAAGTGGAGTTCAGCGAGGCCAGAGTGTGCACTTTGGAATAAAAGTCTAAAAAGACTTACCTAGATCAGGGAACTTTCCGGACAAGTCTCCCATCACGATGGAGTCTCGGATGTTTTCCTCGGCGTAGGCCCGGTGCTCCGAGTGCTTCCTCATGATGACTTCTGAAGTGTGGACTCCTCCTCCTCCTCCTCCTACACTGTACCCTCCTCCTCCTACACTGTACCCTCCTCCTCCTAATCCTCCTAATCCTCCTAGACTTCCTCCTCCTCCTCCTACACTGTACCCTCCTCCTCCAACTCCTAATCCTCCTAGACTTCCTCCTCCTCCTCCTACACTGTATCCTCCTCCTCCAACTCCTAATCCTCCTAGACTTCCTTCTCCTCCTCCTACACTGTACCCTCCTAGACTTCCTCCTCCTCCTCCTCCTCCTCCTCCAACTCCGTACGTCATGTCAGTCCTACGAGTGCCTCCTACAAGAGAAAGGATAAAGAAAAACTGGAATAAATGCATGAACTTGCTGCAGAAGTGTTGGTGATTCACATGTTTAAGAGACATGGTGTTGTTTCATTAGATGGGGGTATTGGGTTCATGCTAATATATGTCGTGCACATGCTTATGGACAACTTTATGACCAAGTTTTGTTCTATTTAAGTCAACGGAAATGTACAAATTATATGTTTTAAAGTTTCTGAAGCGATTCGTTTTTTTCAGAATTAGATTTTTGTCTTTCAGAATGTAACTTTTTTAAACTGTGGTTTTTAAAAGCTTAATAATAATGTTGGTACCTGAACCGCTCATGTAGGTGGTGGATGTTTCTGTGGTGAAGGAGCTGCCCCCCCCTCCTCTGTAGTTGGTGCTCAGAGTTGACCTCGGAGAGGAAGAAGTCGACAGATTTCGAGACGCTGAACCTCCTGGGAACTGGAAGCTCGAATCCCATTTTCCATTCGTGTTGTAATCTGTGGACATATAGAAGATGTAATATAGCACAGAATGTAGCACATTTAGCGGTTAGCATTGGATCAACACATCAAGCACCGAAAAACCAGGCCAGATCTGAAGAGGAAGCAGCAGCAGACTCCAGTCCTATGGGAGTTACAGAAACTATGATCTACTACAAAATAACAAATATTCTGTGTAGCATTTTACGCTAGATGTTAGGCTATATTAGTCTAATGTTGTGCAATGAAGGTTCAAACCATATCTTGTGTGGTTGATAATAAACATACATTGTTTATATAGCACTTATTCAAATGAGAAACTACAGTATTACAGAACTACAGCAGTTGCTTTACTCAGGAATACTTGATTTCAGCTTGATTTTACCTAAAGGCCCTGACACACCAAGCAGTCACCAGAGAACTCGCCGATGCCGACGCCGACTGTTGCGTCGGCGTGATCTCATGCGTCTTGGCCATGTGTCGCACTGGAACACACCACAAAGACCTCAGCAGAGTACGGACGAACTGCGCATGCGTGAGTGGCAATAACTCTCCTTACCAGCAGGCGGCAGTAGTGTGTATTCATCATTAAAAACAGGCAACAACCGGAAGACAGAGAAGAAGAACAGACTACGTGATATAAACAAAGAACAAATAGCGTGTGCGTTCCATTTTCACTCTCTTCCATCGAAAACATGTTTCGTGCGGTACTGGAGCTATCAGCCATTGGAGTGTTGCTTGTGGAAGACATTAGCTGTGTCCCAATTCAGCGGCCGCATCCTCCTGAGGACTCAACCGACGTGGGTCCTCCGCAGAATGCGAAATGAGACGGTCTACGGAGCATTTCCTGGTACGTCACCGGCAGTTATCCCTACCTTTTGCCGCCCCCGTCACCTAGCAACCAGCTGCAGTCACAAGTGCCAGTAATAATTTCTGACATTAGGCAAAATATTTTCAAACGTTTCAATATGGAGTCAGAGATAGTGCTTTTTTTGGTGATGTTATATGTTG
>NW_011368345.1:0-3775 GCF_000735185.1 Notothenia coriiceps | reverse complement strand
TGCAGCTGAACAGCAGGCCTTGCTAACAAACTGCCCAGAGACGGAGGCAGGAGGCAGGCCGAGCGCTGATTGATCTGAAAGGTAATTGGCTAGGAGCGTCAGAAACATCCAGAGGACGCGAGTATCAGCCCTCGCAGGTGGACAGAGAGTTCCACGGGGCGATAAACTGCTCGTCCCCGGAGTGAAGGCTCATTGTCTGATAAGACCGTGAACATTTTGTGCCGGGACTTCTGTGCTGAGCGGGTCGGACTGATTTCAGAGGAGAGAGAAGGAGTAGAAAGGAGCACCAGAAAGAAAGTGGCATTCATCCAGACGTCTGGAGATGTGAAGCTCTGAAAACGTGCAGGCTGGTAAAAGACTGAAGCTGGCGAGCAAATTGCAATAGCTCCCCTAGCTTATTAAGTTAAGTTGTCAGTCGTTATCAATTAGCAAGATGGTTAGCTCGGTTGCTAATTTAATTCACAGTTTGAAAGACGTAGCTTATGTCCCCATAAACAGACATAATATAGCAAATAGGAGACCAAGGGGGTGTCAACAAATATATTCGGGGGCGCAAACAACTAAGGAGAGTAGGTAAATATTCAATATCTGTAGGCCATGTACTAATAAAACAAGACATGTTAAACAATTACAATAACAACAAAACATATATAATAGGGCTGTCAAACGATTAAAAATTTTAATCAGATTAATCACCATTCGAACTATGTCCAAAATATGCCATTTCTTTATGTATATTGTTGTGGGAATGGAAGGATAAATGAAAGAAGGCAGATATATCCATTTAACATACAGTATGTATGTTTATTATAACATCTTTATTTGTGTCAAAATGAAAGACAGCCCACAAACCTATCAATCATCAAACCGTGGGGTCTTAATTCATTACGTGTTGATTTCTATCAACGGGGAAGTACTTCAGATAAGTCGACGGGGGGGTGGTCGGCGGCTAGTGGAGCCCAGCCATACCCTGGCGCTGCCACTGGTGGGATGTATGGGGCGGGCCATTCTGCACATGCGTTAAAAATAACCGCCGTTAACGCGATAATTTTGACAGCATTAATATATAATAAACTCAGTTAAATGGCTCCTACAGTTTCAATATACAACGTGGAGAGATACCCAGCAACACCATCATCTTTTAATCATTTGTCAAGTCATTCATAAATAAAATGATTCCCTATGAAGTAAAATACAAATGTTGCAGATAATAGTTTGCACAAAAACTCACCTCTTCAATCTGGCTTTTCATGTGTGATTGTTTTTGTATTATTTGACTTTAACTTTAACTATATATTAATTTGTTGTTCCTTTCTTCTCTTTTCTTTTCTCTTCACTATTATCTGTAAAGCGTCTTTGAGCACCTGTAAAAGCGCTAACAAATTAAATCTATTATTATTATTATTATTATTATAAAGATAATGGCCGAAACTATGAAACATAAGAACCAGGTTGTCAAACACTCGTATCGTCCTTCATGTGGACATTGAGGGTTGTGCATATCTGGAGCCCCACATGTAAAACATGATTAATGCGACATCTCGCTTCACATGGATCTGCTGCAGAACACGCAGAGAGAGCATGAGCCTGGCATGTGAGGGGGGAGGAGAGGAGGGAAGAAAAGAGGTAGTGTTGGCAACAAAAAAAGGAAGAAGAGAGACAGAGGGATGAGTGAGCAGAGCGGGGGGGAGACGGCCCTCTTCCACAGCTGCAGGAGGTGTGCCTGCAATGCTAACTCACTCCGTTTACTCTTTACACTTTCACAGAGGCAGCGTGGAGGGAAGGGTGACTTCTGCTCAGAGGGGGGAAGTAACTAAGTACACTCACTCAAGCACTGCACAATGTTGAGGTACTTTAGTGCAAATGTATACTTCTACTTAAGACTAGGGCTGCTCAATTCATCGTATTTTAATCGCAATTACGATTTTGGCTAGCAACGATTACGAAAACAACGTAAGCGAAATAAAACGATTATTTTTTATTATTATGTTTTTGTTTTGTTAAATAATTATTTTTTTTTATTGGATTTTCAGTTGATTTATACTTAAAGTTCAGGGTAATCAACTGTTAAACACATACTGTTCAAAAAAAAATCTCCAATAAATTGATGTTTTCAAAGTAAATGGATAATCGTTTTTAATAATCGTGATATCAATTATTGACCCAAATAATCGAGATTATTATGACAGCCCTATTTAAGACATGTAATTGTACTCCATTAAACAGCTTTAGCTACTTTGAACAAAATGCATCTGCAAAAATGTAACCCTTAAGTCACAAACGAGTCAAACTATTGAAATATTTTGACAACAACTAAATCAGATTTGTTTTATCTCCATGATACTTGATGCTACAATATCATCTAGAAATGTCACATATACAAATGTAATTATATACACACATTTAGACCATTTCAGGCAGAATGATTACTCATACATATAGCTGACAATACTTTAGTACTTTTAGTAGAGTAAGGACTAGAAGGACTTTCCAATTAAGTATTTTGACAATAAAATAAAGGTACATTTGCTCAATTAAAGCATCTGAATACTTCTTCCACCTCTGCTTCTGCTAAACTCAAATGTTATTCTCATATTCATCCACGTACGAGCAAACGAGATCCTTTTGGAAATAAGATAAATGTGGGTAAAAAAATATCAAAAAGCTTATTATGGGCTCCAGTGGGAAACGTTAAGAAAATAACCACTCAGCCAACATCTGGGTCTTTGTGCACTCTCAGATCCTTGAGATGAGGCATCTGAAGAGAGTTAGCACACCTGATTTCTTCCATTTCTATTTGCCAAGGCTGCTTCACATCGCATCCCTTTGGGCGAAAATTCATTCCACACGAGGAGCGTTACCTCCGCTGTGGGTGAAGTGCACCTACACATTTTCTCCGTAGGGAAAAGACGGAGCCATGACAATCAGAGGAACAGTGGGTAGTGCTGAACACACAGGAGGAAGACTCCCAGAGAAAGTGACTCGGGGACAATGCGCGTTAGAGAAAAGCATGGAGATGTTTTTAGTTCTGTGCTAGCAGCTCATTGAGAAACACACTCACTGGGATCTTGGACATCAGAAAAGCTCCACAGGAGATTTCTCTCTCTCGTGAATTTCATCTATCAATCCTTTGTGAATCCTGGGCCATGGAAAATGAATTTGAACTCCCAGTGCCTCAGGAGAAAGAGTAGTGGGACTTAGTTTGGACTCATCGTTATTGAATTTAGGTTGAAAGGCATCACACAAGAAAGAGCCAGAACACGATATCTTACTGGAAGACATCCATTTTGATTACTGTATTGTTACGTCACAGCTTTACAAAGTCCTGAGGGTTTGTTCAGTCAGATGTGTGAAATATTAAGAGTAAACAAACCGGTACACAACAAACATGTTGGCGGTTATGTGGTAGTAGAGAGGCAAACACACACACGTTTTTTGGGAATGCCATAAATACCTTTTGGGAAAATATACATGCAACTGTCGTAGACATTCTGGGTTATTCAATACCCAAGGAATGCACCATTTTATTTTTATTTTATTTTTTATAAACTCCTTCTTCTGACCTACAAATCCCTCCATGCCCTCGCCCCCCAATACCTGTCTGACCTTCTCCGCCACCACACTCCATCCCGGAAGCTACGATCGTCTGGACAGGATCTCCTCTCTACCCCCCGCATCAGGTTGCGGACTTTCGGTGACAGAGCTTTCAGTGTAGCATCCCCCACCCTCTGGAACTCTCTCCCCCCCGAAATCCGCAGCGCCCCAACCCTGGACA
>NW_011368344.1:0-2885 GCF_000735185.1 Notothenia coriiceps | reverse complement strand
TAATAGTAATAAAGAGTCAATATACTGCTAATATGCATGTTAATTAACAACTAGTTGATGGTTAATTTGTGTACCTTAATATAAAGTGTTACCCAGATTTTCTGCCAGTTTAACCCAATGAACTCCTCTTCCTCTCCTCAGTTTACCCTCCTCTTCCTCTCCTTCATGTGTTTTTATTCTTTCCTGTTTGTTCTGGATGAAAGCAGCCTCCCCCCTTCTCCTCCCTCCCACTCTCATTCCAAGCTTCATAACAGGAATCTCCCCTCCCAAACAAATCATATCGACCAACATTTAAAATAAAAACTCCCCGGTTAAATCATTACTTCACAGTTTTTAATAAAAAACACTCAAGGATGATGTGTGAAGCTTCTGAGGAAAGTTTAAATATTTAAAAACCAAGGATCGTATCTTTTAACACCCCTTCAAGTATTTTTCAACAACCCAAACTACTTACACGTTGAAAAGCCCTCTCGAGAACTATTTAATAAACATTTGTGTCTCGCCCTGACTGTTCATTCATGTCTCTTCTCTGTCAGAAAATAGAAAGAAAGCTTTTGCAGTTGCTCAAAGTTCAAGGTGTCAGTCTAAATCCAAAATCATTCACCCCAATATAACGTAAAACAGAGAAAAGCAAGAAAGTCTCCACATTTGAGGATGAAAACAGCATTTTCTGATATTTTTGGTAGAAAGATTACCTCAAGAATATCAAAAAGCAGATACTTTTTACATTTTCGTTCTGTTTTTTATACTTCTTTATGTGCAGAATTATTTGTTTGACTTCAACTGAATCTGCTACAGCCAATTCATGTGGAAATAAACCAGTGTATCTGCTGAACTGCACTTTAAATAGCCTCCTCAAAGACTTTAAAACTATTTTAACAACATGTATACCGTCGACCCTGACTGTTTTCTTTCCCGTCCTTGCTTTATTAAAACTGAACCGAGGGAAATCCCTGCAGTTCATCCAGATTTTTCTCCCTGTTTCTTAATCTTTCCGCCCTCCCTCCACCATCAAACATCTTCTCCCCCTCTGTCTGTCCTCCATCATCCGTCACGCCTCCTCCGAACATCTCTGGCTCTGATTCAGCGCCGGAGTCAAGGCCCAACTGTCCTCCCTCTCCCTGAGCTGTTAGACCATGCTCACCACCCTAATTAACTTACCGTCTTATCACTTTCTGTGTGTGCGTGTGCGTGTGTGTGTGCGTGTGCGTGCGCATACCGGCCTCTGACACAAGCTGGAAAATCAAACCAGTAATCAGACAGATGTTGGTTGGTTCAGAGTGATTCAAACACACATTTAAAGACTAAACTTAACACAAAAAGTAAGGCAATTTCTGTTTGGTAGATAATTTCTATGTTGTAACAATGCTTTTTGGCAATACATCTTATACCGTTGGAAAGCCTGTTTTCTTACCTTTCCAATGGTATCACATTTGTGAGGAAGAAGCTTTTGTGGGATGAACAGCAGAGCTGTTTCATGCGCCCATGAAAAATATTGCCAAAAAGCATTTACAACATAGAAATCCTCTACCAAACACAAATTGCCTTACTTTTTGTGTTAAGTTTATATTCGACTATTAAAGTATTAGACCCCATTTACACGCAAACGAACCGAATACGATACCAAAAAAGTATTCCGTTCACACGAGACCACTCGACCCGCTGGACACGCTGTAGTACATATGCCGGGCCTGTAAGTGGCGCTGTACTTCTGCCACAAAATACACCAAAAGCAGCGAAGAAGACCCCCGAGCATGGTTGCCATGGTTGCCCTTCTGTTTATTCTCCGTGGTGGATCTAGCAACATGTAGTTCATGTAATTCTCCATGTCCACTTGTTGCTGATGGTTGTGGTAGAGGAGCTGTAGATTTTGCACTAACATCTGTAGCATGGTCAGTAGCTACTGACAGTAGCTACTGACCATGCTACAGCAGTGAGCAGCAGAGGTGGGGAGAGGCGGGGCTTTGGCTTCATCGTTATCAGGAAATTATCGTATAGGTACACACGGAGCCGTTTGGCCCTCCAGAGCGTTCCGCTTGCAGATCTATCCACCTTGGGACCCGTTATCGTTTGCAGGGTCCGTTTCCGCGTATCCGTTATGGCCTCGTGTGAACGGGCTATACGAAAGAGAAAAGTAGCGGATACAACCGTTTGCGTTCTCGTGTAAACAGCACATTAGGAGTTTATGTGTTACATACAACTTGTTTTAAATATCAATTAATATCTGGATTATGGTGTAAAATACAGAAAATTGTAAACAATCGACATCCCGGTTTTGTAAAGTCCAAGAGATGAAATGTCTTGTTCACTTTAATACAATGTAAAACCGAGAAGAGCAGGAAATCGTCTAAAAACAGAATTTAAAGATCTTTTTGAAAGACGATTAACCTAAACTAGAGAAGTGATTATTTCTGTTTATCAACTTGTAGCAGCTCTTGTTTCTTTCGATATTTTTAAATGTGCAAAAACATTAGATTAAGTCAAACTAAATTGGATAGTTTTTGGTTATGTTTCCTGTGTGTGTGTGTGTGTGTGTGTGTGTGTGTGTGTGTGTGTGTGTGTGTGTGTGTGTGTGTGTGTGTGTGTGTGTGTCTCTCACTTGAAACATACCAGTGTATCTGCTGCAGTGTCTCATGATATGAGTGTGTGTTTATAATACTCCTTTTTTTATTTTAATGCAAGTTCTCCCCGCCTTCAGAGGACCGAGCGTTGTCAGTTTTATTAGTGTCTCTCAGACGAGGAAAAGCTGTGTGCCCTGCTCCTCATTAGACGCTGATAACACACACACACACAGACACACACGACCTTGGCCTGACAAATGGTAGGAGATCAGTGTGTGTGTGTGTGTGTGTGTGTGTGTGTGTGTGTGTGTGTGTGTGTGTGTG
>NW_011368343.1:0-5723 GCF_000735185.1 Notothenia coriiceps | reverse complement strand
GATTAAACAGCCAGCCAAACTCTTTTGAGAGCCAGGGAATGAGCAGACATGCTCCTTTATTGACTTATTTGCAGTCCACTGAAATTAAAAAATACAAAACTATACAAAAATAAGTTACAAGGCACTTAATGATCTCACACGCAAGTGTAACATACACAGATTAACACATAGGACTGCTAAGTGTAAACAAGGTAAATATAGCTAATGCTAGCTGTGCAGTGGCGGTTCTAGACCAATTTGACTGGGGAGGCCACTGGGGGGCAAGTTATTTTCTGAGGGGGGCACAATAAATGCAGGACGAAAAAGAGAACTAGACAGTATGAAGTAATTGCGCATAAGAAAACAATGCAATACAGTTATTGGTATTTGTTTCAGTACAGTTATTTATTTCAGATATATCTTATAGTTATTACTGTTAGCTTCAGCTTAAGTCATAGTACAATTTTTGCAATAACACCATATCATATTTATATAAAAATAAAGGCAATGAACAGTTACATCTCTACTTTACATCTACAATTACACGGATACAATAGTTTAACTCACCTTCAATTATCGTGGTAGTCTCTCGAAACGTAGGTTTCAATCAGTCTTTCTTGGATGCAACAGCTTCTGATGATCCGAGATGAAAAGTGTTTGTTTGTGCGCGCTTCAGCCGGACAGTGAAAAGTGAGTGCACCGCTCTAATAGGTCCTGAGTGCACCGCTCTAATGGGTCCGACTAGAATGACGAATAACCAGGGGTGCACATAACTTTTTCAGTGAGTTACTCAGATGAGTACTAGGAGACAGCGTTTGGTACTCACCCCACGTGAAGCGTGGTCCTCCTCAGTGTCTCCTTCACTGTCCTCTATTTACACTTCTTGCATAATAGATGATGAAGATGATGAAGATGCATCTCCCTGTCTCTTTTTAAGCCTCCGATTTGCTTTCTCCAAAACTTGTTGCCAAAACTGTGAAGTCCTTGCATTTCCTGAGGCCAAGTTGAAGGATCAAATACTAAGAAATGATCAAATGACTTGAAGTCATATCTGATTTCAGATGTGGGAAGTTACTAAGTACACTTATTCAAGTACTGTACTTATATGATATTTGTACTTTACTTGACTTTCATCTAATTTGTAAAATTAGCTGCACCTTTACCAACTTTGATAACACTTTAATGATCAATCATTATAAAACATATCAGATATATTATTCTCAAATGGACAAATCTGCACAATGACTACTTTTACTTTTGGTACTACTTTAACTATATTTTGATGTTAATACTTTTATAATTTTACTTGAGTAACATTTTGAATGCAGGACTTTTACTGTAACAGAGTAACACTCTGGTACTTCTACTTTTACTCAAGTACAAGATCTGAGTACTTCTTCCACCTCTGTCTGATTTCAAACTCTTCCATTAACACCCTGAGTAAGATTGCAGCTGTGTGTTTTACTCCATTTGTTGTAAATAAAACTGCAGCAGCTTGACCATAGAGCGTGAACGTTCTGATCACCTGATTTTGCGCAGTTCTCCAGTGTGTGCGCGCGGCACAGAATGTGCACAGGGGAGTCTCTCACTGCAGCCAGTTGGCGGAGTTTTGGCACAATTCTGTTGTTCATACCGACGTTAACCCTGTCTGTGCACACGGCGACCAACTCTGTTGTCCGGTGATTTAAGCCTCTGCCTCCTGTAAAGCTTCACAGGTCCGTCGGTTATGTCCTGCGTGGCTCGGCCAGCACCCAGTTCAATCAGTCATAGAAATACCGAAGAGTTTTTGCAGGGAGCGAAACGGCAACGTAGCTGCTTAATGTCTTTGTTTTTTTTTACATGTCTCGTTTACTCCATTGAGTGTTGACAAGAAACACGTGTAGACGAAAGATGTGCTTTGTTTTGATGTTTTGAGGTACGAAAAGGCGCGTAGTGACACAAGTGACGTTAAGCAATTCAGATTTTTGCAGCGCATGCGTACCTGCGTACCAGTTATGTGCACCCCTGCGAATAGCGTTAGTTCCGCCTATTCCGTCATTCAATAAATTGTGGTTAAAAATTTCAATTTTAGGGGGGGCCACAGGGGGTCAGAGATCAGTGTTAGGGGGCACTGGTTTGTTATATTAGGCAGAGATGGAATTAGTACTACTGTGACGTTAGGGAGAAGAGAGTAGGGTGGACCAAAGTGCAGGACAAAAAAATAAATGTAAAGAACATACCTTAAAATACGTTAATAGTTTGTTTTCCAGACAAAACACAGCAGGGCACTGCAAACAAAGCAATCCAATGAACGATAAACAAGAATCTGACAAACACCAACAGAAAACTAGAACTTACATGCAGAATTAATCAAAAAGGACAAGACACAGCTGGGGACAACAGGAGGGAAAACACAGAGACAGGAAGTACGACAGAGACATAATACGGTGGAACACATTTTAAAATAAAACAGGAAACACAGACAGATTATGAAAACTATAGTGTTAAAATACTCAGCTACAATTAAAAGTCCTGCTTTCAAAATTCAATTACAGTACAAAAGTTTAAGCATCAACATTTACTTTAAGTACCAAAAGTTAAAGTACTTATGAAGAAGGGCCTATTTCAGAATCACATATTTTAAATTATTGAACTATAAGTGTTCAAGTACCTCAAACTTGTACTTAAATAGTACTTCAAGAACAGTCAATCCACAACAGAAACATTTGATTTAAAAGTACAAAAGTGCAAGTGACCAGCTAAAATATGTGTTAACTTAGCTAGCCATTCAAAGGTTGATGTGTTTGAGAATAAATCAGTTCTCATGATTAATTTGAATGTTTCCATTATTTGCCTAATTTGGAGGTTGTTGTATACAGATGGGTTATCAGTGTCTTAAATCTCCAACAGTGTCAAGGATAGCACATCTCTTCAAACACAATTTATGTAGTTATGGTCGAGGTTTAGCGATCCAATAAAGTACACCGACCACAGATGTATACTATTTTTATGTGACTAAATGCATCCTTTAACCACATCCTTGTGCAATATTGTTTTGTGGTTACATCCTCACATAGGAATAGTGTTACCCTCTCACCCCATTCTGATTTTCTTTGCCAGTCAGCACCATGTTGTTTCCCTCAGAGTGGCAGCTACTTTTAGTTTTAGATCTTGAAGGTGGACAGGGTGAATAAAAAACTGAGATAAATATAAAGGATCATAATTTCACACGTTCTGCACACACACTACACATATACAAATTGCTTTAAATCCTTGAGCTGAGGGAAGCAGTATAGCCTAGCAACTTAAAGGAGGGTTTTCATTCTGTGATTTCACACATATGAGATGTTCTGTATACGCTTTAGTGTGTACTAATTTAATATAACTAGTACCTTTGTATTTTCCTCTTTGCTGCTTCTATCACTGCTTTTTATTTCTGTTTAAGAATCTTAAATCAGCCATATTATACACATTTCAGGTTCATATTTGTATTTAGTTGTGGTCTGTTGTGATTGGTCAACCGCCTACATTACATCTCACTTGAGAGAAACTCCCTCTGGAGGGAACACAGGGATTTTAGCCTTTGCAGACCATTCACATGCACAGAAACTGTATAACACACTACAGGAAAGGGAAAACTCAAAATAGCAGAGTAAAGCCCTTAAATATCTCCTATACAGCCAAACCTCTCAAAGTGAAATGGCACCCAAAAGAAGTACTTTGTAGAGTAAAAGGTCTTCAGCTGTACAAGAGTACATCCCCAGACCTGCCACCTGGAGAATTGTACTGAATGATCTGGTGTTTATTGTGCTTCATTTCATTCAGATGGAGTATTATTTTTAAACCAAACAGTTTTTTGTAAGAACAGTGAAAGCTATAAAAATAGTATAATTAAAACACAAGAAGTCAGAAGCTACTGCACTGTGTGAGAGGCACAAACCGGCTTGGCAGAGTCACCAAAACCTCATAGGAAAGATTGTGGCATTTACAAAGAGGGAAAGGAGAAGAAACCACAGATGTCGTCAAAAAAAAGAGGGTTTATCCTTGAGGTTACCGCTTCTACGTAAATGATGGTGGGCAGCAGGCGAAAGGAACACTGAGCCTCTGATCTGAACACAGGAATCCATAAAGATTGCACACTCATGTATGAGGATGCACACTGTGTGTTCTCCAATGACACATGTGCACAAACATGCAACATTAAGATGACAGACACTGATTTCTTTCATCAGCATGGACGTTAGCTCTCCCTCTAAATCAGCGGTGCGCCTGTGGAGACTTGTTTTGTCAGAGTAAACAGTCTAAATAAAACCCTTTTCCTCTGGTTGGATGAGTCCTTCCCTGCGTGTCTCTGAGGGGAGGCTTTCATCAGAGCTGCACCACCCACATGCAGCTTACCGACCCCTCGACCCCACACTAACAATCTCTGCAGGCTGTTAGGAGTGTGTGTGTGTATGCATGCGTGTGTTGATGTGTGCATGTGGTTTGGGGGGGGGGGGTGTCTGATGGATTTCCCGCTCTGCAGACCCTGTTTCCACTTTCTCTTGGAAACTCCTTCCAGACCTCGACCGAGTTTTTGAGCAAGTTTTTTATGTTGATGACTTTGTGTGAAGAATGACTGCAACTTTTTCAATCCTACAGTAGCAGTTTTTTTTTTTTTCGGGAAGTGTGGACAGGTCCACAGCTGATATGCATTTCTGACTCAAACTATTTTAAGGAATATTTGGCAATTATAGGATATGTGTCTTTCCGCTTTCTTGTTTTATCTCATGCTACTTCCTATGTATATACTTTACTTATTCATTTCATTTGTAACATTAAGTAATTCACACTATTTTATATCTCTCTTTTTTATTGTTTTTTTTAAGTATATTGTATGTTGTACTGTTTGAAGAGGCTGGGATTTAATTCTTAACAACTGCGCTGTAGATATTGTGCATCTGACAAATAAGCCTCTTAATCTTAAAAATGTCTTTCTCACTTCCCAGAGATCCAAACTGTATCCATTCCCCCAGAGTGTCGTCGCCAGTGGCGTTTTTATATGTACAAAAGTGGTGGGGCACAGAAAACTTAGATGTCTATATATAAGCTTCTGCAGTGACGTGCAGTGAGGTTCATGGCTGGCACTGGCACTGACTCTTCAGGTTTACAAATATTATATTTTGACCTAAATATAATATTATTTTCAAAAGCTTATTTTGTCTGATGCTTCGATTAATTTTAAACACACAGTTCAACAAAAGGATATCCAAAAAATGTAATTTGATCATTTTAATATTGAATTGTTCTCTCTTAGTAAGATCCCATTTTCAATAAAATTGCGGTCTTACAGTACCTTGACTTGAAGATGAAGTCCATTTGGCTATCCTTCTGGACAAAAATCTCTATTACTTGTTTGTAAAAGTCTTCCTTATCTTCTTGTAGTTTCAAAAGTCTATCATAAATCTAATCGATAGATTTATGATTCGAAAATTATAAAAGTAGGGTAGACATGTGGATATTATCCGGCTGAACAAAACGTGCATTTATCTAACAGGTACGTTTCCCACAGATCTTATTTTGAGCTATTTTCTAAATCCTATGGAAAAATCTCATTGCTTTTTTGTGGAGGGAACCCATGCGCAGCTTACTTCCTGGTTTTAGGACACGTCTCTCGTCTGCTCTTCACACACCACACTTTTTGCGGCGCACGTACTTACAGCCAATCAGCTCTGAATTATGTGAGATGACGTATGGTCATTATTTTTTTGCCACACACATTAGTC
>NW_011368342.1:0-1890 GCF_000735185.1 Notothenia coriiceps | reverse complement strand
GATATTCTGTACAAACTGTGAAGTCCACTGAGACAAATGTAACATTTGTGATATTGGGCTATATAAATAAACATTGATTGATTGATTGATTGACTGGACCTCCCTTACCGAAAGGAGAGGAGAAAATGCTGCCCCACAATGCCTTGCAGCCGCAGCATTTGCGTCACACAACAGTCGGCCGTTCACGGAAACAAACGATTATGACGGAGAAATTATATCATGAAAGTTACGGTGCTTATTAAGCATTTTAAAACGTATGTGGGAAGTTGCCAAAGTGCTTTGTTTTGAACGTTCATCAGTATTATAATCAAAAAGAGAAATATGAACGTTAGTTTTTACTGAAATGATCAAATAAAGTCAACATTTCACTGAGCTGTGTGGGGTTTGTTCAACTTTTAAAAGATGTTTGAATGGTGATATACACAGTGATAGGTGTTAAGGACTAACGTTTATAATAAATACATTTGTATTGATTTTAAGATATTTTCATACAATCATACGTATTGGGATCATTTGTATTAATGTGGACCGGAGGGAGAGGGTGACGAGCATAAGTTTCACTTTCCTTTTTTATTTCAATTCCAACTTTGGTCATGAAGAATATGTTTCTCTGTTGTTCATAAAGCATAAAGCAACAGCATCAGAGCACGGTGCAGAGTCTCTAGATGAGTCCCTCGTTCTTATTAAACATCCATGTTGTAGTCCGCTGTATAGAAAACTGTAGTTTCCATAGTTTCCCCACAGCAGCAGACGCACACAATGACGTCCGCTGGCGCATCATAAACACGTCAGATAGTGAAAGTGCATTGGGATTCTCTAAAGTACCGCAGTCTCTTCTCCTAAGTCCTTTTGAATTCTCCTATCCACTATCCCTTAACCCCGTGACCTTTCACTCAGAGGTCAAGGAATACGAGATAGGGTTAGAACTTAGGAGCTGATTTTTGGATTATCGGAACGCAACCCCAGTTCACCTCTGCCGTTACGCCATTGAGCAAGGCACCGGACAACCCCCCCACTCCCATTGCTCCCCGGACGCTGTACAATAGCTGCCCACTGCTCCTGGTACTAGGATGGGTTAAATGCAGAGAACACATTTCTACATGTGTGACCATTAAAGAGGGTTCCATCCCTCCCATTCTATCTAGGTAAAAAATACTTAGTCTCTCACCCAAATTAAACTGATGGACTTAGTACATTCGCTCAAGTACTGTACTGAAGTTCCATTGTTAAGGAATTGTACATTGGGGAATATTTCTTTACTATATTCTGTCAATTTCTGTATGCACTTCTTGTACTATTTGCACCTCACACTTGTATTTATGTACAGTACAGAGAGATTACAATGAATTGTTGATGAGGATAGTTTTTTTTACTTTATATTTGCACTTTTTCCTGCTTTGTCTGCACAGCCATTTCCATCATGATAGATAAAAGTATATCTTATCTTATACCTAAACATGCATAACCACATATACAAGCTACACCTGCTTATTGTCCATGTGTCCTTCCTTCCTCTCCACCTCCTCTCCTCCTCTCCTCCTCTACTCCTCTACTCCTCTCCTCCTTGCCTCCTCTCCTCCCCCCTCAGGTTGTATCTGCGAGGGTACAGTGGTACAGCGGGGGGGCAGAGCAGTTTGACCCCTCATGGGACCGGGTTCAGCACCAGAGACCAGGACCACGACAACTGTGACCACTGCAAGTGTGCCCTGATGCTGACCGGAGGTAACAACTACCTCCTCTCTCCTTGTCCATTGTCATAATGTTTTTTTGTGTAACCATTAGCCAATCAGCAACCAAGGTAACCCTTATCACCTGAATCTCCTCCTAGAGCACCATTGAGTTCTTTGTAACCAAATGTCTCTCAGAGGGTCGTGGGGAGGGGCTCCTTAT
>NW_011368341.1:0-2722 GCF_000735185.1 Notothenia coriiceps | reverse complement strand
CGCGCCCCCTAGAGGCCTGGAGCACTTCCGGAACGTTTTTTTTTTTTTTATGTGTTTTGGAATTTGTACGTGCTTTGGACTTTGCGTTTGTTTTCAGGATTTGTTTGTTTTTCATTTCAGTATTTGCAGCTGTTTCCTGCTAATGTACTGTATGTGTTTTTGGCCGTTGTTCCGCGTTTGCACCTGCCGGCCACCGTACCAAACAGATCGTTATATAGCATCACAAAAAAAGCCATTTACAAATCCAGCTAACATTTGAATGAACGGGGTCCTGCTCTGACGCTGTATCCAGTTCTCTTAACATGAGAAAACTTGATTTGACTTTAATTAAATGTAATATGTAGACAGATTTCACATAACTGTATTAGGTTAGTTGAAAGCAATAATATAAAGTTTAAATAGGTGGACCTTCATATTAGTACTTTCAACTAACCTAATACAGTTGTGTGAAATTTGCTGACATAATACATTTAATTAAAGTCAATGTTTCAGTGTAGCAAACACTGGCAAGCAAGAGGATACATAATTTCCTGAACAGAATGTATGTGTTATATTATATGTAATCTCTTTAGCTTGCATATTAACAAAGTACTGACATACTATAATGATAGATGCAACAGCCGATCCATTGCTCTGCTCCAGCAGCAAAAATCAGCCAAGACTCGTTCCTCAACATCCTTCAAAACGATGCGCCATGCTAAACGCTAAAAATAAAATTGGTCCCATTGTTGGGTTCTTTATATATGTTTTGATTTTACAAAATCTACATTGTCTTTTTATTGATTGTCAGTTCTCAGCATTTCTCATGAATGGTTACCATGAAATCACACAAAACAAAAGTCAGTTCTCAGAGTAGAGGTTGTCTAACTGTTTCTGGTTGTGCAGCATGACTCAGAATAGACCTTTCAAACTGAAGAACTTTGTGCTGTGTGTTAATTGCACACAGGATTAGCTCTCCTGACATGTTTGTGGCAGTTGTGTCGGATCCTGACACGAGGAGGATGATCAACACCAAAGACTTCTCACCACATTCCCCGTGTGTGTCTTAGCTTTCAGTTTAACACGGCTGCTAATGAGTTTGTCATATCTCACAGATGAGGGCACCTTTACTAATTAACTGGAGCAAGCGTCCACCAGCATGGAGCTGTTGAGTCACCCTCCTGGCTGTTAACAGGTCTCATCCGCTGCTCGCCTCTGGACATGAAGGGGCATTTAAATTATCTGATAGGAACAGACTACGAGAATAAAGGCATGCTTTTGGAGCGAGAGATTGCAGCTCACACGACAAAAAGAGATGTTCAAGGTTGATGGATCATCACAAGAGCAGACAGAATCTAAGTAAATGAACACAGTGATTAAGACTGCTTAGAAGTCCTGCAAGGGCTGAATAAGATTTGGATTGCTCTGATAGTGAGTACAGGGTGTAATGATTCACGACCCACATGGTACGTTAAAGGATCCCTACTTTTTGGTTTTCCCTTTCCTGTAGTGTGTTATATAGGTTTTAAGTGCATGTAAATGTTCTGCAAAGGATATGAAAAAGAAGGAGTTAAATCAACTGCATTTAAGGTTGAGGTCAGGGCCTACCTGACTGCGTTGTGCCAACTGTAAAGTTGGTCGGAGGAGGGATAATGCTATGGTTGTTTTTCTGGGGTTGGCCTAGGCCCCTTAGTTCCAGTGAAGGGGAATATTAATGCTTCATCTTACCAAGTCATTTTGGACAATTCTATGCTTCCAACTTTGTGGAAACAGTTTGGGGAAGGCCCTTTTCTGTTCCAGCATGACTGTGCCCCACAAAGCAAGGTCCTGGTTCGGTGAGTTTGGTGTGGAAGAACTTGACTGGCCCACACAGAGCCCTGACCTCAACCCCATTTAACACCTTTGGGATGAACTAGAATGGAGAACCAGGCCCTCTCGTCCAACATCAGTGTCGGACCTCACAAATGCTCTTCTGGATGAATGGGCAAACATTCCCACAGACACACTCCAAAATCTTGTAGAAAGCCTTCCCAGAAGAGTGGAAGCTGTTATAGCTGCAAAGGGGGACCAACTTCATATTAATGCCTGATAATTTGGAATGGGATGTCATAAAAGCTCCTGTAGGTGTAATGTGTATGTGGCCCAATACTTTTGTCTATATAGTGTATGTTGACTCAGAAGGCAATCATCAGTCTTTCGGAGATCTGACCAAATACAGGCTCAGTGGGGAGGAGCATGTTTGTAGTCACTGCTCTACAGGGCAGGGAGAGACAGAGATGCTCTTCCTCCTTAGTGATTCCTTTTACACCTAAAACAAGTTCCTTTCTAGTTCTTTGCTGGTTCTCGTTCGATTGAACCCACTACGAACCAGTTTGCTCTTCCACCATCACAGCCGTTTAGGAGCCACATGATGACGTCGCTGATTTTCTCAGCAAAGCAAGCGTGAATATGACTCACAAGAACAACAATTGCGGACTGCTTCGAGATTGAATTGAAGAATGAGTTCTCCAGCTCTATACTGTTCTCCAAAGTGACGTGGTACCTTTTTTGTCATTATAATTTAGTGGCATTTGCAGATTGCTGTAGAGAGATGCATTACAGAACATTTCACTTGTACTGCACCACCTTGGTTTTCTAAGCAGTATACGCAAACAGTCATTATATGCAACCTGGAGCTTCCGGAGGCTCGCCTTCTTATACTTGACCCACAAGGGGGCAGTATAGAGAGGAGTACAATAAGCTC
>NW_011368340.1:0-2518 GCF_000735185.1 Notothenia coriiceps | reverse complement strand
TCCAACCCATCCTGCTTTCATCTGTCAGTCCTAAATTCACATTTACGTGCAACTCCACAATTAACACTTGAGGGTTGTGAAGTCAACGGTGGGTATGTGAATGTAACACATCTTGAGTGTTGATCATTTTAGCGCGGCCATAAATTATATCCAGTAGCACTTTGCATCTGCTTGAGCCCTACCAAGTAAATGGAACATTCTTAAATGACTGAAAGGGAGGACAAGTATGTAATTGATTGAGATTAACCTTGTATGGTATGGTCTGTGGGACCCGTTTTCATTATTTAGCTAAAGAAAAATGATATGACAAATTATTTATTCAAACTCACCCTCAAGGGCCTTGGCTCATTTTCTGTGAAGAACATATATCAGAACACATTTTCAATGACCACCCACTGTAAAACACATTTACATTACATACAGGGTGTTTGGGTCCTGTGCACCTCATGTGGGCCGTGTGTGTGTGTGTGTGTGTGTGTGTGTGTGTGTGTGTGTGTGTGTGTGTGTGTGTGTGTGTGTGTGTGTGTGTGTGTGTGTGTGTGTGTGTGTGTATATGAATGGCTTTGTGTGTGTGTGTTGGTGCTGCGGACAGAATCATTTATTACACCTAATTACCTTTCCAGCCAGGACATTAAGGCTATATCAGCCAATCTTTAATCTTTGGTGGTTTAATTTTCAATCAGGGAAGTTGATATTAATCTAAATGAATGTTATCTGTGAAGTCTATTCTCACCATTATCACAGGAGAGGGTCAGTCTTATTATTATTATATGTGTGTCTGCGTCACACTGTGAGGGATATGAAGCCAGCCAAATTAATGTGAATATCAAAAAAGTAAAAGTTTTAAGTGTTAATTAAAAAAGGATTGTTCATTTGCAGTGTAGTTTCTCTGTTCAGGAATATTATATTATATGTATAGCTTTTTAATAGCATGACATTAATCACATTATGATGCATTTGATGTGCTGAGCAAGATTAAATAATATAGGAACATTTATAACAACCACAGAAGGAATAAAACTAAGTTCATCCATCAGAATAACTCGATCAATTCTCAAACTAGTGTTTTGAAAAATACAACGAGGAGCAGTAAATGAATGAAAGTGCTGCGGTTAAACATTAATCTGAATGTATTCTAAATTATTGTCATTCATTTCTAATATATCTACATTTGTTACACATTATTCTATTGTCCCTATGATTCATTTGAACATTTTTTATTTATTTAAGTTAGTGCTTAATAAAACGAGTCCCTCAGGCCTTCTCCATTATCTGAACGATTAACTCTGGTGTAGTTTGTTGTTACCCATTCATTTTATTTGGTACGTTTTCCCTTTTTGATATCGTTTAAATCATAAAAAGTTTATGGGGACGTCACATCTGAGGGGTGTTAAAGGATCACAGAAGTCACTTGTGCGTCCCCAGTCAGTGTTTTCCAACCTTTAGCACCCTCGCTGTGAACCTTCCTTCATGTGTTGACAGTGGGAGTGTGATCTAGCTCGCTGTGTGGAGACCAATTCAGTGTGTGTGTGTGTGTGTGTGTGTGTGTGTGTGTGTGTGTGTGTGTGTGTGTGTGTGTGTGTGTGTGTGTGTGTGTGTGTGTGTGTGTGTGTGTGTGTGTGTGTGTTTAAGTAAAGGAGACTCAAGCTGACAGTTTGCCAGCAGCCTTGCACCTGCACACATCTAGGTGTTGATCTCAGATGGTGGGGGTGAAAAGGGGAAGGAAGAGAGGGGGAGGACAGGCAGAGGGAGAAGGAGACGAAGAGATCCGACACGAGGTGTTTTGGGTGGATGAGGAAAGACGTGCGAGGTGAGGAAAGGTGACATGTAATTCCTGTTTATACGTTTTTTTGTTTTATTCCTGTTTGTATGGAAAGGGGGGGAAATGTGCAGCTGTGTGACAGGCAGAGGGGGGGAGTAGTGGAGCACAAATACTTTGTTACTGTACTCAAGCACATTTTTCTGGTATCAGTTACTCCACTTTTTACTTTTACTTTCTACTTCTTACATTTTCCTATCATTATTATTTAGAGTCATTGCGTGCCTATTGATTTGAACACAATCCGTGTATCCATAATTTCCTGGTCTTCTCTAAAGAAGAGTAGGCCCGGTTCTACAGAGGTGCATTGCACCCTCAGTTGACTCGTTTTGCACCCTCATTTGAAAAATGAAAAGTGAAAAAAATGAAAAGTGAAAGATATTACATATATAATAATAATAATAATAATAGTAGTAATAAGAAGAAGAAGAAGAAGAAGAAGAATATAGTTGAAATAAAATAAATTGTGGTTGAATAACATTGTCTGCTGCATTTATTTGGTCAATTTAAACGGTAGACTAAGTAACGTTATTATGTCAGGTGCGCGTGACCTGTGCCGCTGCGCGTTCGTCATCTGCAAGGTGCTTACACAGCAGTCAGTGATGGAACTCAGAAAATGGTTAAAACAACCAGCCCTTATGGCCAGCAGTAACACTGCATCTACTGCAGGTAATAACAGTTCAGATCATGGGGACATTA
>NW_011368339.1:0-2345 GCF_000735185.1 Notothenia coriiceps | reverse complement strand
CAATCGATATGTCAACTCTGTTTTGACCGGAACTTAATTCACACGGGGCCACTTTGTTTTATAATTTAAGTAGAAAGGAGTAAGAAACAGAGGATTTTTAGACAATGTTTTGGTAAAGTCAAGTTGCTTTCAATGATATGAGCACTACACATACAATTCCATTAACCATGTTTTTATTAGTGAGGCTCCAAACATAATGTACTGTACAAAAAAAAGGGCTGTCAACGTTAAAGCATGCGATTCATCTGGAAACCTTCACATGTTTAAACATTTTTACGCAAATGAATCACATTACCAAGTTTGACCCCAACATCCTCCCGTAATTCCAGCATAGGTGTTTGGCATGAATTGCATGGCATGCAAAATGCAAAGGAAGTGGAGGTTACACAAGCCAAAAAGTCGTTATGGCATCATAAAGTGGCCAAAATCTGATCAGCTCATTTTCAGACAGGTTTTCATTTAAATGGATCAGGACAAAAACTGAGCAAATCTTTTTTCCTGAAACTTTCAGAATCTCTTTACACAGAGGGGACATGTTTATGTATAAAAAACGTGAAAAAGTGGATTTTGCATAATAGGTGACCTTTGAGCTGCCAATAATTCAAAAATCATTCAAACTAAACTAACTTGTTATAATAAAGTAAAAAACCCTCTGATTTCTCTTACCAGTTTGTATATAACTATAAACTTGATAGAAAATTATTGTCATTAGCGCAATCACATTTTCCAATCAATTGACAGTACTAGTAAACATACAAATGTTCAGAAACTATGGTCATGGTTAATTTTCAAAAGTGATAGTAGAAAAGAAAAACAGATGTTGGCATATTCTCCATTTATTCTTCAAAAGTATCTGAAACCCCCCAAAACTCATGAGTCAAAGCTTCTAGACGTTATATCTCACACAGGCTCCACTGTTGTGTTAAAAATTCCAGGAAAGACAGACAACTTTTAAGTTTAACTATTTATTAAAAGAGAGCAACATATATATATATATATTCACTTGGCCAAGGACTCCGTCACGTCATAGGAATCACAGGCAGCAAAGCTGTAATCTGTAACCACTATTTCCGTGAAAGAGCCTCGAACCTCGTGCGACAATACATTTTATTACACAGGGTGTTGCCCGTACATTTATGATTGTCAAGCCTAGATGAAGAGATACTGCGGTTTAGACTTGGTTCTCTTTGGTTGATGCACAGACTCAGTCTCTTGGCAAAACGATCCTCCCAATCAGCATCCGGCTGGCTGGCGAAGTCCCTCCCTACTCAGGAGATGTAGCTGCTTATGGTATGCAGGCCTAAGCCCTACCTACGTACGCCACCTTCCCACGTGAATCCTATGCAAAGCTTTATAAATGAGGCTCCAGGACTTAAAGTTGTTTACATCTGTATGACAATATTAAATTCCCATCTTATTGAACAGGTTTTTGCACATGGTCAGGTAGGGCAGCTGATTTAGTCAGGATTGATGCAGACTTCCTGTTGGAGGGTTTTGTAATCCATTTGAGGGGCTAATAACTCCCACTCCCCACTAGTTGGTTAGGAACGACACTTAGGCTACATTCCAAACCACCCCCTACTACACCCTACCCCTACACATTACCCCTCAGTTTGTGCGTTCGCACGGCGGGTTCCAAACCAACGAATGTGGAGGGGGAGTGGCTTATCACGCCCTCAAACAGCGAGTCTGCATTGGTGCTGACTTCACCTGCTGCGGACTCAATGCTGTGTGTGTCCGTCATGAAACACACTGTGAACAAGTAGTTCCAGCAAACATCCACTGATAAATTGCGATGTTAACAACCTCATGATAACCTCATATTTTTTGTACTTTGGATCATACCTGTTTTTAGTCTAGAAAAAGGTAAATGTGTGCATTTTATTATAACGTTGTGTATATTTACAGATTGTTGCAAAAACTAAGAAGCTTATAAACATCAGGTTTAAAACTAAAAGAGCTTTACAAAAACACAATTAAAGATGTCTGGAGTTTTATTTTATTATTTTATTTAAATGTTTTGTCCAAGAGATGCTGATTTGAAACCGTTGTTACATACAGTTACGGCATTTCCTGTTTCTACTGCAGAGAGGTGAGGCCGTCCCAAAGCTTGCTGCTGTATTTACTCCATCCATCTGACAGGAGGGAGCCTCGTTGAGCTGAGAGTGTCACTCCACGGAGGGGGAGTGTGTAGGGCAGTGGTGTAACTATCAACAGTGCAGCCGGTGCAATGCACCGGGGCCCAGAGCCATGCAAAAAAAAAAGATTTATTTAATATATATATTTTTTTAATATATATCTTTTTCTTCGGGGCCCCAACGGCATTGGCCGGTTCACGCAGTCTT
>NW_011368338.1:0-2355 GCF_000735185.1 Notothenia coriiceps | reverse complement strand
TTAAATCCCCTGAACCTGCAAACACAAACCGCTTTCTGTGCCCGGATCGCTGTGCATTCGTGTGTGGGTTTTTTGAGACTCCCCTGACGCTCATGATTTCTTGCGTTCATGACACTTCATATACGCATTTTGCGCTGTCCGGTCAGCTCGCTAAACAGAGGGCGGCGCATCAGGTGATCTTGCAGAGCTGCGTGTCTCCGTCAGACTCAGCAGCTGATCTGATCTCTCTCTCGCGCCCGGTTACACTTCACTCGCGTTTATGTCAATATCGATCAGATCCAGCTCTCCTGTTAATAATGACCGGAGGGGCTCCATGGACCTGTCAGCTCCGGACAGCGCAAAATGCGTACATGAAGCGCAACGTCATGAACGCAAGAAATCTACCCTCGTGGGGGCGCGCTCATGTGATTGGCTTAGAATTGAGGAGACGTCTGATTGGCTATAGATAGAAAAAATTACAAGTACGAATCGGGTGACCATCAGGGGAGTCTCAAAAAAACCACACACGAATGCTCAGCGATCCGTGAACAGAAAGCGGTTTGTGTTTGCAGGTTCAGAGGTTTTAAATGGAAAACAATCAAGTGCTACTCAACTGGTTTTAGATAAGCCAGTCCTTTATTAGTATATAAGTGCTTTGTTATTAATTCTATCTCTCGAAGTGGAGTCGAAAGAGATGAGTTTTCAGTCTGCGCCGGAAGATGTGTAAGCTATCTGCTGTCCTGATGTCAATGGGGAGCTCATTCCACCATTTTGGAGCCAGGATAGCAAATGTGCAAGTATCTAGGATAAATGCGACCATTACTTGTAAGATGGTTTCATTTCTCAGAGATCAGGGTTTTAGCTTGGTTATAAAATGACTGTATTAATGAGGGTTAATAAGAGGCGCTGTGGCTTAGGGGTTAAAGTGCCTGTCTTGTAAACAGGAGATCCTGGGTTCAAATCCCAGCAGTGCCAGGAGATCAAGAGCTATCCGTGAAAAGAACAAGGGCTTATGAGTTGTGCTACGTTGTACATGAAACCAATTTAATACGTCCTCTAAGTGAAAATGCTCTCTCACTTAAAATTCACATAAGGACATTCACCCCTTGACATTTTCTTCTTTAACACATCTATGTCCTGTTCATATCACATCGTCCTCCCATCGAGCTTTAACACAGTGTTCCCACTTTTCATTCAACCAGAAAGAGAGTATTGGGCAGAACAACCTCCCATTATGAACCCTCTGGGGACTACAGACGTAGGAGGGAGTGGAGGCAGTGGAAATTGAAGGAGAAAAGGTGTTAGAGCTGGAGAGGCGGCCAACATAAGCTGCCATTGATATTCTGATCAGGAAGTCATCTGCTCCGTCTGCTTCGAACTGGCTGTGGTCTTTACGGTAAGTGAACATTAAAAGGTCACGCTTGGGGAAACTTCAGCTGACGAGATCAATCACGGTTGAATTGTTGGGTCAACCCTGTGAGAAATTCTTTGAATCAGCCTATCATAACAACATAGAAAAGGCTGGCCAACAACATCAGGTCAAAACCCAAACCGTGTCCTGAACAGTGAATATGAATTGTTTCCATCAAAAAGGAGATACAGGGTCCCCGGATTCAATAAAGTCAAACTAAAGCAGTCCTTTGTGCACCAGTCAATCTTCACAGTAAATACAGAGTTAAACCCCTGATTGAATGTTAGAGGGTCTTGAGCATGTTTCTCTTCAGTGATTGTAATTTGTTAAATGTTTATTGTCTTTGTCTTCCATCGTGTCTTAATATTTGCCCTTGTTCGATGTTGCGAATAGAGCTGCTTTTCCGCGGAAAATACACCTTGAGGATTACACACTGTTATCTTGAATGAAACAATCTACATAAACCAAATCACACACCCTATGAGGCACTCTGGGAATTGAACCCAGGCTCTCCTGTTTATGAGACAGGCCCTTTAACCACTAGGCCTTACTCCCAATCTTAACTCATACCAAAGCTGCATTCTTTTCCATCATGTTAAAAGGTAGATAACACAGTATCATGGGTTCACATCCCAGCAGTGCCTCAGTGGATTAGCAGGATGTCAAGCATTTCAAGGAAACCCATTGTTTCAGGAGGCACTGTCGCCTAGTGGTTAAAGCGCCTGTCTCGTAAACAGGAGATCCTGGGTTCGAATCCCAGCAGTGCCTTTAGAGAACCATTGTGTTGTGTTTAATATCATATGGAAGTGAGGCAATATAACATATAGAAAGAAATGATGGATGCCTTAGAAAGGATTGTACAAGCAGTCTTTCAGTGCTGTTTTCAGAAAACAACACAATATTGTTTACACAATAAGCAATATGTTTCAAGGCCTCAGTGTTTTCATTGGAGTGGACCATTCGTG
>NW_011368337.1:0-1782 GCF_000735185.1 Notothenia coriiceps | reverse complement strand
TTCAACTTTGGTGAAGTCTCAAGTATAACTTTGGTGAAGTCTCAAGTGTAACTTTGGTGAAGTCTCAAGTATAACTTTGGTGAAGTCTCAAGTGTAACTTTGGTGAAGTCTCAAGTATAACTTAGATGAAGTCTCAAGTGTAACTTTGGTGAAGTCTCAAGTGTAACTTTGGTGAAGTCTCAAGTACAACTTAGATGAAGTCTTAAGTATAACTTAGATGAAGTCTCAAGTATAACTTAGATGAAGTCTCAAGTATAACTTTGGTGAAGTCTCAAGTACTTTCTACTTTTTTAATGCTATGTTATTTATATTTGAGATGTTTACATCTGTAATAGTTTTTTTCTAGTCTTTAAATGTCTCTAATGTATAACTCCTTGTTTTGTCATGCTGCTGCGAAGCAAAAATGTCCCAAATTGGAATCAATAAAGTACATCTGATCTTATCTTGAGTTCATGCTGTTGACAAAAAGCAAGCCATCTTGACAGTATTGGTGTAAATCCCGGTCCGTTATTATATTGATTCTTTCAATATCATTCAGTTGAGGTTTGTTTAGCTTCCTGAGCAGTTCATCTTGGGGAGGGATTGTTTCATTGTGTCTTGTCGGTTGACTCATATATTCTTGCAAAACCAAATGATGTCCACACTGCTGATTGATTTCACGATGTCCTCATTGGGTTTTTTCTTGACTTTTTTCCATTATCTTCCTGGCTGATAGCAATGGTTAAATGTTTAGGGAGGATTTGCACTCGGACGAAAACGGTGACACAGAATAGGGATTTCAAAACAAAGGTGCATAAGATGACGATATTCATTTAAGTTTTAGCCTTACATTCATTCTTGTGGATCGTTTATCATTGAATCTATACATCTATCTAGATCAATGGTCCGTTACGCCGTTATTTTACGTTTACTTTGAAGGAGAGCCAGAGAGTTCAAAATCCAGAAAGCTATCATAATGTGTGAGTTGTGTGTCAGTTATTTAATCTCCTCTGTTAGAGTAAAAACTACTCCTCAACCAATGGTTTGCTGACAGTTGTGAGACAGATGTAAATAGTAGGCCTACCAATAAAAGGTATTTTGAATACAATGTGTAAACTATAGTGTTTTCTGAGTGACCAAGAACTATTAGCTCGCTGTTAGCTAACTGACTTCTAGCAAGCATGCTAGCTTAGAGAGATTTACTTTCCCTTTTCAATAACTTTTTATTGAATAAAATAGTGGTTAAAAAGCAGGAAAGGAAGGAGAATCAGAAGAAGAAGCTTATTTGACTAACTAGTGTTACCTGGCTGATTAATACAGTATATTAGCAGTTAGCTTCCAGGCTATAGCAGCACCAACTAGCCTTGTTGTTAAAGTTACTATGTCATTCTAACTTTTAGAATCAATGATTTGAAGCTTGTTTTTGCCGTCTCATGATACAGACCAAGTTGTCCACTGTGATGGATAGAAAGCAATTGCCATAACTTTGAAATGGCACATAACTCAGAGACCTTTTACTTATAAGAACTGCTTTGTATTCTTATGAAATCATTTATTCCTCCATAGTTTGGTCATGACTGAACGGTCAGCACTGCATATGTCTCATAGGCTGTCTGCACCATGAGTGTGTCAGTGAGTTTACAGCTCATAAGCTGCTTGGCACACATGACTGGCCTGCTCACACAACAGTGTGGAAAAGGTAACACACACACACACACACACACACACACACACACACACACACACACACACACACACACACACACACACACACACACACACACACACACACACACACACACA
>NW_011368336.1:24112-32940 GCF_000735185.1 Notothenia coriiceps | reverse complement strand
AGCGTTGATCATCAGATCATGGGGCGTTGGTGAACTCCAGTTCGAAATCCGCCTCGGCCGCCACTACGTCAAGCCGTTGTGTCCTTGGGCAAGACACTTTACCCGCATTTGCTCCTGTGGGTAATGTTGTCCACAGTAATGACTCTTACATGTCTAATACGTGTAATATGTAATTGTAAAGCGCTTTGAGCACCTGTAAAAGCGCTCTAATAAAAAATGTAATGCATTATTATTATTATTATATCAGTATGTAGTGTCTCTACTTTAAAGAGTCCTCTCCTGCTGATGTTCAGGTGTATATCAGTATGTAGTGTCTCTACTTTAAAGAGTCCTCTCCTGCTGATATTCAGGTGTATATCAGTATGTAGTGTCTCTACTTTAAAGAGTCCTCTCCTGCTGATGTTCAGGTGCATATCAGTATTTAGTGTCTTTCCTGTGACATGTCTCCATTCTTTAATGTTCAAAAAGCTCTTTATTTTTCACCCTCTAAATGAAACCAGAGCCCAGTCTGCTCTGATTGGTTAGCTGGCAGGCTCTGTTGTGATTAGTCAACCGCTTATAGATGTCCCGACCTTTAGCCTATCACGTATGATGTATTGGAGTGCTAGCCAATAGAAACAAAAGCGTACATAGTGATGTCACTATGTTGCTGAAGTAAACAAGTGGAGTGTGTGAGAGAAACTCCCTCTGGACATAACAGGGATTTTAGCCTTTATAGACCATTTACATGCACGTAATCTATCTGATTAAAATAACCTTCTCTCACAGGGAATCAACAGGAAACAACATTTTAGAACTGGGTAACGTTGCACCTCATCCTAACCCTACACTCTCTGCAGTTGCTTCTCATGAACAGAGCCAAACATGCAGTGGCATTTATTTTAAAGCCGCCTCAGGAAATGCAACGTATGGTTGAAGCATTGATGCTTCCAGCCTTTTATCACTATAGCAGGTTCCCACCTGTGTTAACTGAGTCCTGCTGTGTGTGTGCTGTGCTCAGCCAGATCTCAGCAGGATGGAGGGATGCTCTCACTCTGCAGTAGGTTGCTTGTGAACAGATACCCAGCTGTCCTCAGTCTGTTCACTTCCTGACAGAATAGCTGCAGAAGGCGTTTTCTCAACAAGGATTGTAATCCCTAATTTTATAACTTTAAATATATCTACTGATAAGTACCTGTATAAAGATTGGGTGGATGTGATTGTAGAATTGCAAATTAGATCTTACCTGACTTACTGTAAGGAGCGGCATGTGTTGCTGAGGAGGATTACAGTTCATAAAATGAACGTGTCCACTGAATGTCCTCGTACATCAGAACTCTTGTGTATCAGTACAGAGTGGAAACGGCAGTTTAACCTAATGCAGTCAGTAGATGTCTTTATAAATCTGCTGACAGTTTTCCATTTCCAGTCTGTTGGCCAAGGAGAAGCTTTACTTCATGGTTACCCAATTACACATTTCTACAGTTCATTACATATCATCAATCTACAATGTTCAGTGTATTTGAGATTGTTGTGATAAAGGGCTTTAATTTGGCTTTACACTTGACCAGTCATGTGTGCATCCACCACAGTGAGTCACTTCCTACGTTCCCATCGAGTCCCATCTGCCAGAGACTGCAGGAGGAGTGAGTGTATAGGTACTAATAGAGGCTCTGGTTTGGGTTAATGATGCATTTGCTGTTTAATTAGCATTATGAATATATATCTGCAGACATCATGATGTGAATGAGTGGCAGTGATGGATCACAGGCTCTGACATCACTCCTCCCTCTCCATCTTTCATCAAGGTTAAACACCTTGGAGATCTTATGAGCATTAAGTGCTATCTTTGGTATTTTCATTTTAATGCATCACTTTCAAATATGACACGAAGGTGTACTGAAATGGAAAATGTTGTCATTCTAGTTATGCTTATGAAAGTTGTTGTATGTTGCAAGAGCATTGAACGTTTACACATAATTCTTCTCGTTGTACAATTGCTAACAGTTTCCAGTAAACATTTTCTAACCTACACAGCCAGGAGTTGTAAAGAGTGTTGGGTCTGTGTATTCTTATATGCAGAGCTGCACATAAATGGTGCACAGGTGCGCATGCGCACCTCCGAAGAAAAAAAAGCACCGGGTCATTTGAAAAATGGCGCATTTGCGTACCAACATTGAGAGAGAGAGAGGGAGAGGGAGAAGAGAGAAGAGAGAGAGAGAGAGAGAGAGAGAGAGAGAGAGAGAGAGAGAGAGAGAGATATATATATTTGCGAGTTGGGCCGGCTCGTAGCACTGGCGTTATAACTTTTCGCCTAGGGCGCCAGATCTGTGGAGGCGCTGCACTGGCAGTTCTGGGAGGGAAAACACATTTTTGACCGTTGGTGCTCAACCTAATTTTCGGCCTTGATGTAACAATATTCATAATTAAGTAAATGTAACACCCTTTTCACCCCGGTTACACGTTTCCTTTGCCCTGTACGATGGGCGCTGTAATGATGAAAAGGGGGGATGTTGGCTTATCTGGCGCCCGCAGTGAGCGAGGGAGAGAATAGGCGCGTTCACACCAACTACTTTTCCCACAAAGGTTCCTGTGAACTATGATTTAGTTGCGTTCACACCAAAAAGTCCCAGGAACTAAATTAGTTCTAGAGAACCTTTTTTACCCCCTTTTCAGTCGCTGCTAGAGAGCAGGGACTTTCGTGGGAGAAAAAGGTTCCTGTGTCTGATTGGCCGGGCGGAATGCAAACCACGCCCAAAAACGTTTGTGAAGCCGCCATTTTATTATCATTATTAGCATTAGTATTAGCCCAGCGCAGAAACGCAGAGAGACTAACTTATGTCAACACAAAATAAAACATGGGAGCGGTGGAGATGAGGAGGTGTCGGCGTTCTGGCCGTTTACTCGGAAGGCTTCAGTAGAAGCGGCTGGGACTCCCTTCTACTGAAGCCAGTCCCTAACTCCGGGGACTTCCGGCCGGGGATTTTTGGCGGCAGTATACGCCGTGAAGTTGTTTGCGGCCTGCCGGTAAACCCAAAGCAGAAGAAGAAGAAGTGACGTCAGCGGCTTCATTTGCCTAATCCACCCCCATGAACTAATTTCCGGTGTGAACGCGATCTGTACTTAGTTCATGAGAACTAAAGAGTTCTCAGCAACCTTTGTGGGAAAAGTACTTGGTGTGAACGCGCCTAACGAGGGTGCACCGGTACCGGCTCTGTTGTTATTAGAATCTGGTGCTAGCTGCTTTAACGGATATAAGAAGAAGATGTGTCTACAATAATGTGTTTCCTTTTCCCTATTTTTTGGAGGTGCCCTTGTTCAAAAACCCTCGTTAAATTTTTTGGGAGGAAGTCCCAAAGGACCAACTTCTCAAGAAAGAGGCAATTTTTTGTTCTTTTCCCTGTCCTACCTTTCTTTTTTTTCCGGGCCACAACAACCTACCCGTTCGCACACCTTTCTGGGAAAAAGTTTTTTTTCCGGAACAATTCCCCGCCCCCCGGGGGGAACCCAACGAAAAAGGTTGCCCCCGTTTGCCCCGCCGTTTTTTTCCCCGAAAAGAACCGTACCAAACAAGTGTAAAACTTGAAAATGGTTGTCGTTTGGTTTTTTGTTTTTTTTTGTCCCGAAAATTGCCCGGGGGCGAGAGGTTCTGGCCCAAACCGAAGTCTTCAACCCTTCCCGCCACGATAACAAAATTACCCCCTTGCCCCTACCTACTTTTTTTTACCGGGTCCCGACTAAGTTCCGTTTCTCCCCCAAATGAGAGAACGTTTTAAACCGGGGAATTTTGGGGGGGGGCCGTTTTTTTTCAAAGCCTCCCCTAAGTTCCTTTTTTGCGAAAGGACCAAAGTTTTAAAAAGGGTTCCTTGTTCACAAGAAACTGCCGGAGGTTCAGTCCTTCGGACGCCTTTTTGAAGGACCAATTTCCTTTGTTAAAAAGGTCCAAGGGGAGTTCCCCTTTTTTTTTTTTCTTTTTTTTTTTTTTAGGCCCCCAAAAAAGAAAGGGCAATTAAAAGAAATAGGTTTTTTTTTTTTTTTTTTTCTGGCCCCCCGTACTTTCTTTGGTTTAGGAATCTTTAGACAGTCGTAAAGTTGTCCCACTTTAATTTACTTTTTTTTCTTTTTTTTGACCTTTTTTTTTTTCTTTTTTTTTTTGGGTTTTAAAATTTAATAACGAAAACTTTTTGTTTTAGTTTTTTTTTTGTTTCCATTACCTCACACAAAAGGTGGTCCCCCTCTTAACACAAACCCGTAAATGTATCCCCTTTTATTGGAACTTTTCCTAAACGAAAATTGAAGGGTGTATTGGTTAAAAGTTAGGGTTTTTTTTTGTGTTCCCTTAAAAGGACGCAAAGAAGTTTAAAAGGTTCCCTTTTATTCGCAAATGGTCAAGTTTTAAGCCTTGAAAACGGCAAAGCCTATAAAAGAGACGAGGTGCGGTGAAAAAGGTTTTTCACACACCTCCGCCGGCGACCTCGGCGATGCGTTCTTTTCTCCCTTACTCTCACAATAAAAAATAGACCCTGCCTGGACGATAAACGACCCCGGGCGAGGGTCTCTCCTTTTCGAACGAAATGTTTTCCCCTGCCATGTTTGAACCATAGAGTGGGACAGTTCGGACCCAAAAGGTAATTTTTTAGTTAACCCGTCCTTCTTCGACATGGAGAAGGGAAGGTGTCTTAAATATAGATATAGACCCCCAACTTTAAGTTTGAGTCCGGGCGTACTTCTTTCGCGTGCTTGAGAGTGTTCGCCTTCTCACCTCCTAAGACTGTGTTTTTTTTTTTCGAGAGGAGCCCGCGCAGGTGTGGGCCGTCCCACCACCTGTCGGGAGAGGCACTTACCGTCGACAACCCGTACTACAGTTTCCGACCAGTGCCACCCACAAACTAAGGGACCCCCAGAGGAAGTGACTCCCTTTCCTGAAGTCTCCAACCAAAATAAACGGACGCGTAGCTGGGGCAACGCAGTTCTTTTTTCTCGTGCGTACCACATGTAAAAGGGGACAGGCAATTCACAAATTTTCTAGAACTGGATGACCTTTTTATGGGTGTTTAGGAAAAGTCACCCCAAAAGGGGAACCGTCTTCCCAACTGCAGGTGTTGGTGGAGCCACCAAATGTCCCTTTGCGTTAGCGAAAGAGTCCCACCCACCTTCCTTGTACGTACACGTCCGTCACCCCCCCTCTCACCGGCCGGAGTTTGTACCAGGGAAAAGTATATTTTGCGCGACCTTTTAATTGAGCGGTTAAATACCCTCCTCAATTTTTAGGCCGTGAAGCGCGGGGGGTAACGACACCTTTAGTAGTACACAACTAAGCTTTGCCTGTTTGGTTTCCGTCGCCGTTCCGTAATGTATTTAAGCAGTCCCTTCCACAATGCTTTAGTTCGCGTTTCGACGGACCTTGTGTCGGTCCCTTCCGAACAAACACGACCCGCCGCGTTGTGGTTTTGATGAGAAGACAAGTCTTCCGCTATAATTAAGGGCGCTTTCCGACTTTGTCCTTCCCCCGCTTGGGAAGTATTAGGTCTCCTCCTTCAAGGAACCTGTTTCCCCCCTTTTGACCTCTTCGGAAGGTGGGTCCTTCGACCAGAGGGTCCATACCTCGTCCAAAGCCTTTTCTCGCCTCCACCCTAGACAAAGCGAACGTGCGCCCTTTGCCGCGGTTTTTCACGACCGAGAGACCAAGAGGGACTCTTCCCGTCCCCTTAAGTGGGGGGGAGACCCCCACCTGTGCAAGCCCGTTTGTTCTTGGAACCGGTCCCACAATTGACATGCAAAAGGGGTGGTCAGGGAGACTTTAGGGAGCCCAAGGACCATGGCTCACGTCCCTCCTTTCGCCGAACTATTCGACAAGAAATTTTTATTTCCGGGGCCCTCAGCGGTTGATATTTCAACCAGTTTAGGACCAAGAGGGACGTAAAATTGTCGCCTACCGACAGTTCCCCCTTTTTTCCCTCCTTGGCACCCCTTTTTTTAAGGCCCACAGCCCCCTAACGAGAGAGGGTCCACCTCCCTTTCCGCTAGTCAGGTTTTCGTTCCAAAGGTGGAGTTTACAATCCCGTTTTTTTTTTTTTTGCAACAACCCGGTACCCGGGGACTACGCCACATAGGTTTGTGAATTTCTCTCCGAACCCGGAAGAAGAGGTATATCTTACCAAACACTTTCAAAAGAATTGGAAATGTCCCCCAGAATCCCCCCCCGGCGCAAGGTGGGTCCCGCAAGAAATGTGGTGTCCGGTTTTACCTGTATCCGACAAAGGTTCCGCACCAAAAACAACATCCCTTTCCGAAACCCTGGGGCAATGCACAGGGGGAACGGAAAAGGTGCACGGACATAGTTAAAAGGAAGGGATTTCCGACAAAAACGACCCCTTGTCCTTTTTTTAAAACCGGATATCGTGCTATTTTTTTTTGTTAAATAGAGACGGCGGAACGGTAAAGAAAGTACGGTGCAATTCACAAAAACTTGCTAAGTCGTGCCCCACAAATTTCAGTTGGGGAGACCCTTGTATTTTTTTTTTTGCAAAAAGATGCTCCTCTGATTGTCTTTCTTGAGTTCTTGGCCACAAAGTGCGCGAAACATCCGCGGAGTTTCACCTTAAAACCCGAAAATTCACAAACGAACCGCGCGTTGACCCATTCGAGGACAAACCTTTTTTTTGGTTATAAATCTAGTTTCCCCAAAAAGGGGACTTCAAAAAACATAGTCAGTTTTATTTTTTCATTTTAAGAGACGAAGAATTTTTTTGAGACTTGTAAGTTCGATTTTCACCACATCAACCTGAACAGACGAGAGAGCCCAACCGAGGCAAGTACAGAAGGTTCTTTAGGTTCCCCTCTACCCCGTCGAGTTCGACCAATAAAAACGCGGGGCTTGGGCCGCAAATACCGGTTTTTTTCCACCTAGTGTTGTTTTTTCGAGAAATTCTAAGTTTCTTTTTTCACTATCATTGGAAACTTTCCCGAAGAAAGGGGGGAGGAGGTTGGTGTAAGCCTCTTCCTTTTTCGGTGAAAAGTAGAAAGGAACAGGGCACGCGGCGCGACCGTCCGAAATAAAATTTTACGTGCGTGCCGACGAAAATGCGGTTTAGGGTCGCCAGACAAAACATGTATATCTCTCCGCGAAGTAAATCCCCGTCGGAGATAGATGTGTTCGCCGGACCAGTGTGACCGATACCACTTTCGCAAACAAGTTTCTCGCATACAGAAGGGCGACCCAAACCTTAGGGGCCCTTTTTTCCTTTTTGTAATTTTTCGCCCGGTGCGTGGTCCCCTCAAAGTTTTTTGGAGATGCCGCAACGTGCCCTTTCCTTATACTTGTCACCTTTTTTTTTTTCTGTGTAAACGTGGACCGGACGTAAAAGGAACCAGAAGTGGACAAGAATATAAGCAAAAATAAAACTCCCTACAAGAGGGTAAGGAGAGACTGTGTAAGTCAAGTGACTTATCGGGACAGTCTGTACTCAATTACAGCCCCAAAAATTAACGTACGGGAGAAGAGGATGGACATCGTGAATCTCTCGACGGGAAAAAAAGGGGAGAGAACTAGCAAAATAAATTTCCTTTCTGAGCCGCAGAGAAGAAAATATTGCTGTCCATCGGATAATCGGATGGGAGCAAGGGACTACCTTTATAAGGTTAAAAAAATTTACGGATATTAGGGACCTTACACTACGGAGGTAAAATGCGTCCTGCATGCCTTGGCACCGCCAACTGAATTTAGGACGGAAGCGGGAATTGGGTTATCGCCTATCGGAATTTCCCGCTTCGGAGAATATGCTATATCTCTGACCCAATGCATTACATTGGGGTCGAAGATACTCATATCCGCGTTCGGGAGATTCCGCCCAGCCCGCGGCTAACGAGGCGCTTATCGACCCTTATCCTTTTCGCACCAACACACACCCCTCATCTACCACCGCAATGAAGCATAAATATGCCTTCACTCGGGCCTCCACCCCGGGGTTCGCAGTTATCCCACCGCCGCACCTAAATTTAGACAAGCAACGCGACGTGTGCACGTCCTCCCTAATGGGTTAATCGCTATCGGAATCTCCCCGAACGGCGGATATGAGTACTTCCGACCCAAATGTAATGCCATTGGGGTCAAAAACAACGCACGGCTCACACGTATACGGAACACACAACTCCTTGTGGCCGTGAGCCTCTGTGTTTTCACGGCCTGTAAATATTCGCCACGAGTACTTTAATTATTTCGTCTTTGTGACCTGTCTAGATTTTAGTCCTATCGGCTATTGCATAGACATACCTATTTGTTGGAAGAGGTATAAAACGGAATCTGATTTATTAATGCCTTCAGTGACGCTAGACGAGGTTTTGACACTGGGCTTCTCCAATGAAGGGATAAAAGATAGGTAGTATTACAGTGAGCAATAGTGGTTACGTTAAGATTAGGTTCGGTGAAAGTATAACGTCGAATTATTTTACAAAAATTTTCTCCTAGATATAAGGACCAGACGTCAGGATTCCGTTGAAAGATTAAAATTTCTTTTCAGAAAGTTACAAGAAATGGAATCAAAAAATTATAAAATAAACACAACAAGTAAAGTATAGAATAAAATGGAATTGTAAATAAATAAATACGTAAAAAAAACATAGAGAGGTCAAAATTTCCTATAAAAACCAATGACAGGATATCATTATTGTAACTTTACTAAAGTTTGGACAAATAGGGTTATTAATATTTTCCTCACGGAAACCTTTATATACAAAATGTATTTTAACACTGGGTTTGGCACAACTTGAATCTGAATTCAAATTTGATAGATTTGTGAGTCTCAGGAAACGGAGTGACTCGACGGAGAGTCAGACTGACCTCTCCTGAA
>NW_011368336.1:0-24067 GCF_000735185.1 Notothenia coriiceps | reverse complement strand
CTACAACAACTCAATGGTGCTCTAGGGGGGGGGCGGGGGGTACCTTGGTTGGTGATTGGCTAATGGTTACACGAGACAAAAAATTGTAATGACATCATAAAGTGACCAACATCTGATCAGCTCATTTTCAGACAGGTTTTTATATAAATGGATCAGGACGAAAAGAGAGCAAATCTTTTTTCCTGAAACTTTCAGAATGTCTTTACACAGAAGGGACACATGTTTATGTATAAAATACATGGAAACGTGGATTTTGCATAATAGGTGACCTTTAACACAATAGACATATATCAACCTGTCATCAGCCTAATATGTAACACATGTCATGATGAAACACAGCCCTGGATCCTTTATTACAGTAGCCTAAGGATTCTTCTCATGTATGTTTCTCAATATTTTATATCTATACATTGAGAATAGTGGATTTTGAAGGCTCTGATTTGTTTTGGCTGAGTGTTGTTTTTGTCCTCTGCTGTAAGGTGCAGGAGGCCAGGCTGACTAGGGATGATGAAGCTCAGAAGAAATGTCTGCAGGACTACGACCTGATGCAGGAGAAGTGAGGACACACACAAAAATATATAAATATGTAACACTCAGCTTCTATTTAGTTCACTAATTCACCCAAAAAAGAGTCAGATGACATAACTCCTCCCCGACTATTGAACTGTCCCGGTCGTTTCCCAGGTACATCGTGGTGCTGATGGCCCAGTCCAAGATCTACTGGAACCGGGAGAACTTCCAGATGGTTGAGAAGATTTTCCGAAAGTCTGTAGAGGTCTGCAATGAGGACGACACCTGGAAGCTGAACGTAGCCCACGTGCTCTTCATGCAGAACAAGTACAAGGAGGCCATCGGCTTCTACGAGCCCATCGTCAAGAAGCACTATGATAATGTGAGTGCCTCTGGGCGGCCGCGCCACGAAGAACATGGAGAACATAAATGTGTGGAGGAGGGACACCATTATTTGTGCGAGATTAATTATTGAGAGTTAATGCATATCTACAATACCTATTAAGGCCATTGTAGGTCAAACTAAATCATGATTATGGAGCTGGTGTGAAAGTGGTGGTAGTCTGAGAGAAAAGTAGAATACGTCTTAATCTTAGGAAAAACCAAGTTGTATATTTTCTAAGATTAAATAATTAAATACATGAGAAAGAAAATCACTAAATTGCATCATGAAATTGGTAAATGTACACGAAAACAACTCCAAAATGCTTTAAGATTATAAAGTCATACATCTTAGTTAGTTTCTTTTTTGAGATTGAGAATTACATCTCCATATTTATGAGTTTTTCTCAATATGACCTTCATGGCCTTAATACTCCTTCATAAACATCAGACGCTTAAACAAAGTATTTTGAAGATAAAATGCGCACAATGCATGGGATCAGCCCCGATGTCAGAGTGAGGTTAGGACTAATCGTTGACAGTTTGCCTTTTTGTCCAGGTGGAGCAGTGTAACATTCAAGAGTGTCCCTGCAAGTGCAAACCCTCGGTAAAAATAGATGAGCAGCTCTGCGTCGATCTGCAGTGTTTTCTCAAATGTGTGCATGATATGAGTTTCATTATTTTCTGCTGTGTGGATTTTTTTATTTGGTTTGCAGTGCTGGTTTTGTTTTGAATTTGAAAATTATGATTTTCGTCCAATTTCAGAGAACTTCATTCACTCAGCTGAGGGTTCTAGAATGTTTTCTTTCCTCACTGAAAAATTAAACATTACATTACATGTCACTTATTAGACGAGGGGTGTCAAACTCAATTTCATCACGGGCCACATTAGCATTATGGTTGCACTCAAAAGGCCAGTTGTAACTTCAAGAAAGACTATATAAAAATACATATATGAATATTTAATATGTATAAAATAATGTATAATATTACATTATTGCCTCTGCATTGGATTATTATCGGACTGGGTAATAACTTCATAATTAACTACGTCTGAAAGCAGAAGTCTAAGGCAAATAATTGCAAGTCTTTTCAGTGAGAATGTCACAAAATGATTTTTTTTAAAAAGACAAATTCTGAAGAAAGAAAGGCAAAAAAAAATTTGGAGAAAAAAAGTGAATTCTGGGAAAAAGGCTAATTCTAAGATAAAAGGCATATTTTGAAGAAAAAAAGTCAAATTCTGAGAAAAAAGTGGTGTTTGAACCTGTGACCCCCTGATCCGAACACATACGCACAACCCACTGCGCCACACGATGATGCTAACACTTTAGCATCATCGTGTTCATGACGTTTTAATCATGTTCTATTCTAAATAACCTCAAATCAGTTTGTGGAAACTTGCATGCACCCTGGATTGGTTTTGAAGTTTGTTCAATTCTGAGTGTTGTAAATATATTGTAAAGTTAACAAAAAATGTGTGTGTTTGTGTGTGTCTGTGTGTCCCATTGTAGATCCTGAATGTGAGCGCTGTGGTCCTGGCCAACCTGTGTGTGTCCTACATCCTGACCAGCCAGAATGAGGAGGTACTGTTCACAGAGATGAACACAATTTAACATAAAATACTTTACTGTCATTTAGTACACCTTTTTATAATACTACTTTTAATTAATTATATTTCATAGGGATTTTACTTTCATTTTACTTCTATTCTTTGTGTCTCTGTATGGTAATAATGTTTGTCGCTTTATCTTCAGTATAAAAAGTCCAGTTTCCTCCTCTCGTTGTCTTACAGGCTGAAGAGCTGATGAGGAAGATCGAGAAGGAGGAAGAGCAGATCTCCTACGACGACCCCGACAAGAAGGTGTTCCACCTCTGCATCGTCAACCTGGTCATCGGGTGAGTTTACAGCTTGAAAAATCTGCTTTCACGTTGCTTATTAGGTTTCGCCAAGAAGAACCTCATTTAAAAATATTTCATGTGCAAAATATTTCATGTGCATGTGTATATACAGTATACAGTCTATGGTGTTAACTAGTACTGCGTGTTCATTGTATGTATTAGACTGGCTTTCAAAACTAATTTTAGCCCTGGAACCAAAAAAAGTTCCTTTACTATAAAGTTCACACTTATGGAGACCCAAAGTGTTTATCATCAAATAAACACATCAGGCATTGTTCAATAAATACTATCATTAATAAATACAGAAAAAATATGTTAAGAAAGAAATAATCTAATTTATGTTAAACCTGAGCTCATTTATCATGCAATCAGGATTCATCCTGATGTATCTCAGGTCCTTGTTCCTATATGCAGCAGTTATATATTCTTTTCATCACAATCTTTGTGTATAAATCAAAGAGCAGCAGGCAGAAACAACAGCTTGGCTAGGATACTAAGAGACTGAGTTACTTTTTGACGATTATCCAAATCTGTATAAGAAATCTTGCAATTTACGGTTTGCTTTTGAGCTTTTCCTGAAGCTTTTAACCAAGACATTTTCAGCAGATTACCAGTATGACAGTATCAACTGACCTAAGCAAGTTCCTTTCAAGGTGGAAGAAAAAGGAAGGAATGTCAACATATTATATAATGGTAAAAAGGAGCTTTTAGTAAGTATTGCTGTTCTGACTGAATTTGGTTTTTTTTCAGGACGCTGTACTGTGCTAAGGGAAACTATGATTTTGGCATATCTCGTGTCATCAAGAGCCTGGAGCCTTACAATAAGAAGGTCAGTCAGTTATTCCATTGTTCCCTGGGTTTCTTTTTTAGAAAGTTTGTAGCAAATGCTTTAAGAAAGGGATAATAAGCAACGTGTGAGACGGTCATTCATGAGAAAAGCACACCGACAGGGTGGTCGAAGCAGCGTCTATTCTCCTTAGCAACGGCCTGCTCTCCATAATAGTGGTCTGTTATTGAAAATGTAAAACCTCTGGAAGGTCCAAATTCACCAATCAGATTTGAGTATCCAACTAAGTCATGTAACAAAAACAGGAAACATTCAATACCTATTTTAAGGGAAATAGTTTGTTGTTTATTGTGCAGCAAGCAGTGTGTGAGTAATACACCATAAACACAACTACAAGAAAGTGCTCATTTAAAATACAAACATTCATTCTTTTGAACCAAAAATAACCATCTGTGCTGCAGCTGAGTCCACTGAAGCTCCAGCTGAGAACACAGGCTGTCATCCCGAGTGTTGCCCCCTCTCAGCCTTGTACAAATCCCCACCATAGACTCACATTCACTTTGAAATCAGAGAGGAGTCCAGGAATGTGAGCCTGTGGAGCCACATACATTCAACCAAGCAATCTGACCGCCATGTCTGAACTCCTTCCAACAGAAGGAAGAAATCCCTGCCATATATCCTTCTGTCAAACCCTAAATACCACCGAAACGGAGACACTGGCTTTTACTAACATTAAAGTCATAACCTTTCATTTTGTTTATTCTGCTGACAAAATCGATAGTGCTTTCGGACTCGATAGCGTGGAAAAAGGAATGCAGCTTCAGTTTGAACACATCAGTTAGCAGGATTAATAGTGATGAGATTATCTTTAGTGTCAGAATAATAACTTTAATATCACAATGGTGTAACAACTTTTTTTTTTAACCCCAACATAAATAAATAAATATATTGTGTGTGTGTGTGTGTGTGTGTGTGTGTGTGTGTGTGTGTGTGTGTGTGTGTGTGTGTGTGTGTGTGTGTGTGTGTGTGTGTAGCTGGGAACAGACACATGGTTCTACGCCAAGCGCTGTTTCCTCTCCCTGCTGGAGAACATGTCCAAACACATGGTCATGCTGAGGGACGCCGTGGTACAGGAGTGTATCCAGTTCCTGGAGCACTGCGAGGGTAAGCAGCATACACACACACACACATCTGCAAAAGTGCTGGCCTGTGACAATAATTGATGTTTCAGTTTGCAACAAACACTATTTATCCTTTGAGAGAGCACATGCAGATCCATATGTCTTCACATTTCATAAATGACTGTTGCCAGTCATTTATAAAACTGAAATCTGGCTGAAAGAGGAAGCAGATGTAGCCTCTATCCCTGGATATTTTCTGCAGCATCACCATCCAGTCAGAGTTGGTTGTATACTGAACATCATTATTTTCTTAGCTAAGCGACAGTGAGCATTTCCGACTAACAGACCAGACACAAACCTAACAGTACTTCCAGTGTCGGCCAACATTCTGGCAAAGCCTGAAAGTTAAAGTGTTAGCCTTTCAGAATATAAAGAGCTATTCATTTATTGTCAAAGGATACTAGAGCTTGTCTTCTTGTGAGATGGATTTATTCATGTGGACTTACGACAAAACAAGTATCTGCTTTCTCAAGATAACAAGGTCATTTATCACAAGAAAACAACTTTTGTTTTCTCAAGGTCATGGGATTGTTATGGAGAACTCTAAAAAGTTATATAGGAGACAGACCTTTTGGGGAAGATATATAACCCACTTCTTCTCATATACTAGTGAATTTCATTTGAATTTGTAAAACATATATATATTTTTTTTTACATATCTGAATAAAATGACAGTGATAACAACAATAAAAAATAGGATGCATAAACATAATTATTTTTACAATATATGTAATAGGACCTAAATAACAAATGGTATGTTGTCGAGTGTGAGGTAACATCAGTGTGTCTCGCCTGTAGTGTACGGTAAGGAGGTCACGGCCATCATCGAGCAGCCTCTGGAGGAGACCCACACCCACATCGGAAAGAACACCGTCACCTACGAGGCCAGAATGCTCAAGGCGCTTTTCTACGAGGTCATTGGCTGGAACAAGTGACAGGAGTCACAGCAACACATGAGGTGTTTTACCACTTTGAAGGAGAATGGAGCAAGGCACAGAGACAGCATAACAAGGCCTGCTGTGCAAGCTCCTTATTCCTGGGAATCAAATCCAGTTCCCCGTTCTGACTCTCGTCAAAACACACCCCAGGTGAAGCTTTTATTTAGAAATGGAGTGAATCCGGGGGAGTTTGGGCAAAAGGATGGTTGCAGCAGATGTGACATCAGTTTATGTTCTTTCTCAATGTAATGGCGTCTTTGCTTCACTTCACAGACTCTCAGACATTCATATTTATTTAGTACTTTTATTATCAGTACTACTTTTTTACCGCTATAGAGGATATCATGTGTATATATATATATATAAAGCAGACTTGTTTATTGTGTTTACATGGAATACGTGATACATTTTGTACGTAAGTTCCTCTACAGATGTCCTCTTTGGTCAGTGCTGGTTTTACAGCTGCCTGCTAGCTTTATATTCAGTAGATACAACAATTTAAAGAAAATAAAGATAATATTTTTGGAAGAAAAAACTGTCTATGATGTTTTTCTTTAAGTGAATATTTCATGGCCTTTTGCTCCAATCAGTCACACATATTTAGAGACAGATCCTGCAGACACAAAGCTCAAGGAAACAACGACTAAAGGTCAGTATATTTGAATGATAGCCAGATTATTGAATATCATCTCAAATCGTTTACACCTTTCCCAGGTCTGAATTGGGATGCCAGCATTGCCATTTTAAAATGTTCAGAATAAGAAAGTTATCAAATGTAACAATTTCCTATAAGTCCTCACACCTTGTTATACTTTTATCCATCCTCCAAAATCAGCCGGTGTCTAGATTCTGTCTTAATGATGACGGAGCATCTGATAAATATACACAGTGCAGAAAATGTATCAATCAAAAATTGTAAACGCCTATTATTATAATCTTTTATTCAGATCATTCATTTATAGCTCATAATACAAAGCCAAAAGTACAGCATCTACACACTCTGATGCAGTCGGGGATGTTATGCACATTTACACAAGTTGCTTTGTGACCCGCCAAAAAAAATAAGACTGAACAAAAAGTAAAACAAGCGCATTAATAACAATGTCAGAAGTGTAAGAAGTCAGAAGTTAGATTTAGATGAAGGTCAGAGCTTTGTAGTATTAGATTATACTGAACATGCTAAACTTTAGCCTCAGGTGTGCCTAAACTACTAGTATGAACTTATTGTTTACCCCTCATCTCTGAAGCAGATCATTATTAGGTACCGGTCACCGCTAAGAAAATCCAAATTGGGGGGGGGGGGGGTGGCCGTCTCGGAGGCCGTTCAGGAGATTGGCCTCTTGGTTATGTCCTGTTCTGCCAGGTAGTAGTTCAGGTATCCTCCCAGAGCGCCCACCGCCACCGCCGTCATGTGACTGGAGCAGCCGTCTGAGGAGTCACATTCAAAGTGAAGCAATGAGTGGGAACAAGTTATCATTATTATAAAAATGAAGAGAAGAGCCAGAAACAGGAAATGATAACACAAAAATACCATAAGTACAGTCGATTCTGCAACTTTCATTTGAATTCAAACTTTTTATGAAGGTCAACACATACCAGCAGTAAAATTACTTCACATTAATTCATTTTGATTTTAAACCAAAAAAGTGCTGATAATAATAATAAAATTAAAAAAGGAGCAAGGTCAGTCACACTGGTACGGGATCAAGAATCTGATAAAAGCTGTCTTCTTTGTATTCGGCAGAAAGTTAGCTTTGATTAGTTATTTATTTTTTCTTCAACTTTCACAGCTCAAATTGCAATCATTTTCTATCTATTAGACTTTAATATGATATAACATGCGAGTACCTGGAAGTATCTTCTCCCTCCTCTTCACTCTCCGGTGAGGCTGCAGCTGCTCCAGCAGCTCGTCTCCGATGATCTGAGACATGATGCTCTCTGAGAAACAGCAGGTAACATCTCTCAAGTAATAATACTATCTCTACATTTACTAATATGTTTAACCTCCACCAGACAGGATGGATAATTTGTAAACTTTAACGGAATAATTCAACCCCAAAATAATTTCATATACAACATTAACCCCATGTAACCTTGGATACTTAAAAAAAAAACTAAGAAAAGTATTGAATTGAAAAATAAAAAGGGAGTGGCGTTTAACAACAGCACAACTGCCGTACATGAAAACAAAAAACTCTCATACTACTAGTAACTAGTGCAGTATAATACAAGTCCCATTTATCCAGTCAATGCTTAATACTTCACTAGCACATTGGATTTTTAACAAAAACTGCACTTAAGTAAAAACAGTACTCGAACAGTAGACTAGAGTATACAAATGGTGATTCTTCGTGTGCAGTATTCCTTTTACTGAAGAGATTAAGCTTTAACATGTACAGTACTTTGACAGTAACGCTACAGTACCTGGAGATAATGAGATATTTTCAATTCAGTTGCATTTTAAAACTTTCTTTTTAAAACACATACTGTCTCTCCCGAAGCAGCCCGCTTCCTCGTCCTGCAGCCGGAGGATGTGCTGCAGCCAATCAGCTTTGTAGAAGTCGGAGAAACCAGACAATCCACAAATCAGGACTGTTGAAGAAGAGCAGAGGAACTCAAGATAGTCCACTATATAATATGCAAAATATATGCAGTTTGAAATATGTATAGGAAACACATGATGTAATACACACTACACGCAAACATTTTCATCTGAATGTCCAAAATACTGACATACTTTTAGCCTATTAGATATTTGTAAGAAATTGTAATAGATGGTGTACTGTATTGGATCTTGAGTTAAGGCAAAAAACGTGTTTTGTGAGGTCGAACTGTCCATTGACCTTTGAGCAGCAACATATAATCTGTTCCTCCTAGTCTAAGTTTACATTTTGCTGAATTTGAAGAACATCCCTCAAGGCTTCCCGAAGATGTCGCATTCACACGAATGTGACAAAAAGAATAAAGGAAAAAATTTAAAATAATATACTCACTATTTTCAATGAAGATGTCGACCGTCTGCTCGGTGATCCCATCCCTAAAGATGTCCTGGTTGGCCTTCATCATGTTGGAGCAGTAGATCTTCTGGTAGCTGCCCTCTGTCATGTTGGCGCGGGACTCTCTGGTGTCTCCTTTCAGCAGGTTAGTGCAGCCTCTCTGAGACCCACACACACAGCAGGTTATTAATAGTGATAATAAATTATTCATTTTTTTATTTTAGCTTCTGCTCAGAACTTAGTGCATTTGGAGGTGATGGTTACCAATGATTTTTGTTTTGTTTGGGAAAGGTAGGACCCAAAAGCATACTACAAAAAAAAAGTAAGTTGGTCTAGAAAAACAAAAGCGAGCTTTATTTTAAAAGCTGATTGCAAATACACAAAGGAAGCACAAGAAATATATAATACAAAAAAGCTGACGAAGACTGACATGGAGGGAGACGGGAAAATCAAACAATGAACCGACACCGAACACAGGAAGAGACAAGACTAAATACAGGGAGGGGTAATCACAAGATGAGAAACAGCCGGGCAGGGGAGGAGAAACACAAGGGCAACAGGTGAACACAATCAGACAATTAGACACACCAGGGAAACTAACGACGGGGAGGAAAACACAGGGAGAAGGACCAGACAAGAAAGAAGGAGGAAAACATGACAGGGAGAACAGAATAGCAAAATAACCCCACAACTAGACACAACAAAACTCAAACCCTGACATAAAACCCACCTCAAGGGGACGGATTCCAGACGTCCCTACTAGAGATGTTAAGATTCACCGATTCGCATCGGTGCACCGGCATAAACGTTCAAGATGCGAGTGCGCCGGTTGAAAGAGAGCACATCGGCTACAGTTCGGGTTGAACTCGCAATGCATCGATTGTAGCGTCTTTGCATTGGTACAAAAACTATTCATTCATATATTATCCCCTCATCCTGTCAGTACTCAGCAGAGACGATCTTTGATCTTTGCTTCGCTCTACGGAGGCCGAGAGTCCCAGGTATCAACACACATGAAGTCGAGGAGAAGGAGAAACACTACGGAGGCCGAGAGTCTCAGTTATCAACACACATGAAGTCGAGGAGAAAGAGAAACACTACGGAGGCCGAGAGTCTCAGGTATCAACACACACGAAGTCGAGGAGAAAGAGAAACACTACGGAGGCCGAGAGTCTCAGGTATCAACACACATGGAAGTCGAGGAGAGAGAGAAACACTACGGAGGCCGAGAGTCTCAGGTATCAACAGACACGAAGTCGAGGAGAAAGAGAAACACTACGGAGGCCGAGAGTCTCAGTTATCAACACACACGAAGTCGAGGAGAAAGAGAAACACTACGGAGGCCGAGAGTCTCANCCTTATCTTAAAGGTCCCCTATTAGACTGTTTTTCATCAATATATTATAGGTCTCAGATATATACAAACATGTCTCTGAAGTGTTTGGCTCCAAACACCAAACAGATCATTGTAGCATCCCATAATCCCCTCTGTTTCAGCCCTGTTTCAAAAGTGCTGATTCTCTGTCTGTTGCTTTAGATGAAAATATGGTGTTTGGAGCCAAACACTTCAGAGACATGTTTGTATATATCTGAGACCTATAATATATTGATGAAAAACAGTCTAATAGGGGACCTTTAAGATAAGGGCAAATACACATGCGTACAGGACAATGCATAACAGATGAGAAAGAACAAAGGAAGAAAACAACCTGCTTGGCCAGTTTCCGTAACTGCTCCGTCAGTTTGCCGTTCATCTCATCAAACTTCCTAAAAGCCTGTGGAATAAACAGACAGTTTATTGATGGATGAACAAACACAAATAAACAGATTTTGGAGTAAATTACAAAATGACAAGGTTGGCTTCAGCCCAGATAATATAATGAGGTTCCTGCACACTGAGAATTAAAGCTTAATGTAATGTGGTGACTATAAGCTGTTTTTTATCACCTCCTTAAACCTTTATTCAATCCCAAGTAGTTTTGAAATCCAAACTTTTCAACATTTGATTAAGCTGTCCTTCTTGGGATTATAAAAGCAATTTTTTATGTAAGTAAAACAGCAAGTTTAAATGTATTTATCACAGTGTTCTCCCTTTACAGTTACATAAAGGGTTGTTTGACCTCTTGGGGGCAGTGGAACAAGCTTTAAACCCAAATGTGACACATTATTAACTGATAATAGTCTTATGGTGAATATGTGTACTGTATATGCAATATTGTGCTTACAATAGCTCAGTGCTGCTGAGGTTGATGGGAAATACTGTAAGCATGCAGGAAAGCAAATGTAAAAAGTAGCTTTTATTGTAAAAAGAAAATGTGTAGTACCTCCTCTGGTGCTGTCTGACAGGTCAACAGGGCATCAAGAAACTCATACATGTACTGGAAAGGAAACAACAACAACAACACTTTTTCATAAGTGTAGGCAAACAGAAACAGAACATGTGAGTTCCTGGAGTGTGAATTAGGAACTGAAAACACATGGATTGGTTCAGAGTGCAACTTACCGGTGTGAGGAACTTGTATGTGAGATGGGCGTTCTCTGCCAGGACGTCAGCAGCCAGGTCAAAGTACTGAGAATGAGAGAGAGGACATCATTGACATTAATACTAACCTCTCTTTCAGCCCTCTGTGTGTTTTGAGCTCTTTCCACTAACACTCACGCCACATGACTCAAACTGAAAACAGTGCTCCTCCCCGCATGGACCCTCACTGTGTGCCGTATGGAGGAAACTGCTGACACAGTCCTCGAGTCGAATGATAATTGATGATAATTTGATAATTAGCATAATTAGTAATGGCCTGTTTGATAGATGAAGGTAATGTATGTTTTTCAGTCTCAAAATATAGTGTGGAATTGGTAATGAAACAGCTTTTGGGGGGAAAGAAACACATGTTTTCAAACTGCCACAGGCTAGGTGGGAAAGTACTGTGCAATAATTAAGCTCAGAAGTCTTTGAGCAAAGAATTGATTTCTCAAGCCTACTTAATACATGACAATAGCCTGCAACCTGTTGTGTACAGTACCTCATGTTTGCAGTAGAGCAGCAGCAGGTTCCCGAAGGTGACGGGGGGGAAGGAGGGTTGCTGCAGCAGGAAGGCCAGCTTCTCAAAGCCCTCCGATGGCTTCGTGTCCATGTTCAACAGAGCCTGGTTGTGTAGCGTCACGGGGTCCAGCTCCTGAAGAAACACACACATCACAGTATAAGCAGCATAAGTATCAATATCTAAGAATTGGAATTATAACCTGGAATTGCAAAGAATAGTGGATATGTAAAAATACAGAATATTCTGTATCTAGCCTCTCAGATTTGTAGATGTTCTGCTGTGTATGTTTTTTTTTATCATGGTAAAGTGACTATCTTTGGGTTGGTCCGACAAACTGCAGTAAGTATTACATTCCACTAGGGAGCACTGGTTGTTCATTTCTCTCTCTGTATCTCAGGATAACTGGACATTGATGACTCAGTGGCAGATCCACATTTGGCCAAGGACAGTGCACCTCTGTACATTAATGTAAATGAAGCCGTTTGAAGACAATACAAGTATTATCATTACCTCCATGTAAGCCTTCACACCCCTGCCTCTGTTCTAACGTTCTATTCATCTCTGCTTTCTGCAGGCACAAACACACACACACACACACACACACACACACACACACACACACACACACACACACACACACACACACACACACACACACACACACACACACACAGGATGTGAATGGCTGAGAACAGTTACCTCCTCTGATCGGGGGGGCATGTCTGTCAAAGCCTCCTGAGATCCTTTCGCTGCAGGGAAGCAAAAGAAAACAGAAAAGGAAGCGGTTAGTTTTAGTCTTTTACCGTCAGTGTTCCAATACATGCTTTTGTTTGTAGATCCCAAAAACGTAATTTAATCAAACTCAACTTGACATTCAGTCATATTCCTCAAGAAGAACCAAATTGTCTTGAGATTGTCTTCCCTTTCCCAATCATTCCATCGCGACAACCATTCCTTACTTACTTGTAAACATCTTTGTAAAATGTATTTCTAAAAATGTTTGAATTACTACTTAGTCTGGAAACTTAAAATAATCATGCTCTCTATTTGTTTCTATCTTTGTATGCTTCTTCCTAAAGTATGACCATTGATATCTAACATGATGTATCTTTACTAGCCATGTTTAGCTTCTAAACTCTCCTTCAAACTGTTCAGACTTTGTATTCAAAATATTTTTTAAATGTCCGTCTTTTAGGGATTTGTCATTTTTCTTAAACATGTGTACTGTAAATGTGCAAATAAATAAATAATCAACATTTAAACGGGCCATATGGATTTTTCTTGAAGACAAAACAAGTGTATATCTTTGAAATGATATATATGCTTAAGGCTTAGCAAATCATAAAAGCCATATCTCTGGATATTTAAATGTATCCAGCTTATAGTCTTCCTCTTTCATGCATCGTGAAAGGATTGCCCTTACTGCCGTCAGCGGTCCAAACGCTTTGCAAGGAACCTTTAACTTGATGATACTTGAAGTAGAATACACACTGTAGTAAATGAGGTCACAAAGCAATTACAAATATGAAGACTTGCAATAGATTAAATAACTGTTGAATGAGTTTTGGAGAGTAGCCAAATCATTCTTTCTATGAGGAATCAAGGTTATTTTGTGAAGATGTAGCAATATTCTCCATCCTGCTCGTTACATATGAGAGTCAGAGGCTCTGAGTGAGGGGCTTACAGTTCTTCAGCTGGTATTCGATGGCAGCTTTGAGGTTGAAGGCTTCGATCAGGGCGGTGTGATGCAGCACCAGCGTGTTGCCCACACTGTGCACGTCGATGCCCTCAGTCGTCATCCCCACGCTCAGCTCTGATGCATTAGGACAAAACAATTTGTTGGAAGATCGTGAAATAATGTAGGAAGACTAAAGATTCCACTGAACTCTTTTTGCTGAATGAACACAGATGAAATAATGGCAGTGTCTTTGCGCTGTGGTTCTACCTGGATGTTCTCTGATGCCTCTCTCTATGATCTCTCCGATGTATTTGAGGGCCTGAGCGTAGTTCTTCACGCTGTAGAAGCACAGGGCGATGTTGTATGACAGAGCTGAGAAAGAGGAGGGCAGAGATAACAGGATGACATTGAAATGCTTCCTGTGGAGAGGATTTCAAACCCAATCTCTACTTGATAGCCTTCAACATTTCTCTTATCATATTATTCGCCTCCACCTCCCCCAGCTCGTAAGAACTCTTAAGGTGTTCCCTTCCCCTTAATGTTGTGTTGCTCTGATTAACGACTGCAAAACATTTGATGCAAGGTATATCAATCATTGTCAAACATGGTGTACATTTCATCTGGAAATGTCACCAACTGAGCAATAAAGAGCCAAGCAATGGGTTTATAGTGGGACGATGGTATTAGGTCAGTTTACAAGTCCAGTAAAGTAAACGGTGCAATCTCGCAAATGTGGGCTCAAGACCTTGGAGAGGAGATATATGAATGTACAGGGACAGTAATATGGGAGTATACTAACAGCATGTCCATGTAATAGAGCAAGGGAACTACTACTGCCTTTACATATTGCCTCACCTCAAGAATAGGACGGAGCAAAAAAAGTCGACTGTCTATTAAATAGTAAGAATGGAGTTGGGAGTTTTTTGATTTACACTATTTGGACCTGTGCACACATCTAGGACATCTCAGTGAAAGTACTTTCACAATTAAATGGGATTTTTAATCAAGAATTCGATTTGAATCCAGTATGCCCTCTGCAAAGAACACCTCACCTACAACTCAGGGATGAGGGAAACTTTGAGATTTTAGCCTGTGCAGACCATTTACATGCATAACAACCTATATATCACAATACAGGAAAAGGAGTATACATGTTGTGTGTGTGTGTGGGTGTGTGTGTGTATATGTGAACTACCTGGCACGTATCCCAGCACTTGAAGGGCAGACGTGAACTTCTTGCAGGCCTCCTCGTACTTCCCGTCCTGGTAAAGCAGACAGCCCGTATTGTAGACATAGTCCGGGTCTTCCTGGGGAAGCTGCTCCAGGAGTGACTACACACACACACACACACACACACACACACACACACACACACACACACACACACACACACACACACACACACAGCAGTTAGTGGAAAGTAGATGGTTGGATGTGTGTGTGTTGGCAGCAGATAGTAATGGTATAATTCATATGCATTAACAGATAGTGTGAGCGCCCTCGTCACCTTGGCAGCGGAGTAATCTTCCTCACAATATTTGATGCAGGCTTGTAGCTTGATCATCTGTGGAAGAGAGAAAAAGAAAGAGAGAGGGGCAAAGGTAAGTGCTGGTTTGACTTTGGGGAATAAGAATCAAGCAATACAATTAAATACCAACTCTAATCCAAACATCTATTATTCATTTGTAGCATCTTGAACCAGTTTCCCCATGATTAATTCACACATGTTCTGTGGATCATGTTTCTACTTGACCCATCATATAATTCTTAAATGAACTTATAGGGGACATATTGTGAAAAATATGCTGTTTTCAGTGCTTGTGCACGTGCACTTGGGCATCTGGGAAGACTTTGAAATATCACATTTGTTGTGATAACATGGGATTAAACTCAGATTTAGACTTTAATCCTCCTCTTATATCACATTAGATTATACGTCTCTATCTGAGTATCTCCAAACATGACCTCTTTTGCACATTTTTTTCACAAGTCAGATGTTTAGTTTCCGTTGTGTTACCCCACAGCGATACATCAATGTGTTAATAGACATGGGGGTGACAGACAGTCTTAAAATACATGAATGCATGTCAACATTTTTAAGATTATAACTTTAAATTCCATTTGAAATCAGCATTATTTTGATTCCTGGTAATAACATGTGTTTCATGTTGTTGGCTGTACACAGTTTGACTTGCTTGATTTGATTAGGTGTGCATTAAAAGGCCCATATGTATTTGTTAGAGCACTTCTGCTGAAAAACTGCTTCCAGTGATGGATGTAACAGATGGAGTTGGCAGAGTGAAACATTCAGAGTAAATAAGGTGGATTTGTTCTGAAATCGCACATTTGATGCAGTGATGGTGCACCTGGAGCCAAACTCCATAAAAAATGCAGTGCGTCTTAGTGGAGCAACATAAAAGCTGGCATTTCATAGAAACAAGGTTTTCACATCATCTTTTTCTTTTCGTCTAGCAGTGTGTACAGGCGGTACCTTGATGTGACTGCTGGGGTTATCAAGCACAAAGGAAGCCTTTGTAGCCTCAGGGTAAGCACCAGCTTTGTAAAGAGACTGGGCGTAGTACACCTTGTACTCCTCCACCTCTGGGTGCAGCTGGGTGAGCTGCTCGTAGCACTCTGCAGAGTTGGTGAAATCCTGGATGTGATAGTAGCAGTAACCCAGCAGAGAGAGTGCTGCCCTGGACTGGGACACAAAGGAAAGCAAGAGGGAGTGAAACTGATGGTCGTCTGCAGTGTGTGTTAAATAAGGGTTTGTGGTTAAACAATAAAAAACACCAATTGTTTTTTTCACAAGACATACAGTAGCAAAACCGAAAGACACCAGGAAGTATGACAGCATCAAATATACTTTACCTTTAAAAAAAGAAAGAAGGTATAAATCATAAGTTAGCTGGTAATTTAAATCAGTGTAACCCATATTTTTGAACCCATCTGTTTTTAAATATTAAGTCGCAAACATTGCAATTATGATGTGCTGATTTGGCAATTCCTAGTATGAATCATCGTTGAATTGTTCAGATGGTATCTGAAATAAACTTGTAGGGACAAATCCTATCCTGCCTGAAGCCCAATGTGACGTCTTTAAATCCTTTGGTTTGTCCGACAAACGCTTTAATACTTCAGTCATTCAGATTACAACAATATCTTAAAGGTGGGGTGTGTAATTTATTTCGGATACACTTTTTGTTATATTCCATGGAATGCTCTTATCTCCCCAATAGCAATGAATATATTAAATGCTTTGACAATAAATACATTAAAATATTTCATTTGTGGAAGACGTTTTTGGCAGTTTGCTTTAAGAAATGGCACAAACGGCTCTCAAACATATTAACAGCAATTATTTTTTTACTGGTTGATTAATGAACCTATCATTTCAACAATTTTACAATAAGAGCTTTAACCGGTTTTCCAATTGAACTTCAACAGAAAAATAAGCAAATCCTTGTGGATTCAATTACATTTGATGCCCATTATTTTGAATCAAATATCTCTGATATCCTGAAAAGAAATGTTCTCTCTGTTTTTTATATTAACAGAATCCCAATGAAGGTAGTCCTGAAAAACTGGATTGCTTTAAATATTTCCAAATCAGAAAGAATAAATCCCTGAAGCTAAATAAATGATAATGTTTTAAAAAGCTTTGAAAATGCAAAATATATATATATCAAAATACTCGGAAACATGGGGGACAGATGCAAATAAGTCAATGTCACTATAAAACAATGAGGGTAGAGGAGTTAAAAGAAGGAAAAGGAAGGGCTACTAATTCATTATTCACTTATAATTTAAAAAAATGGTTGGCTCAGATTTGTATATTGGTTTAGAGGGGGGTGGAATGACAAGATGCATATATGTTGATGTAGTCTTACATTTTTTTACATGTATATTTTGTATGGAATGTTTTGAATGACAGAATACTGAAATCCACCTACCTTCGTGTGTTTTTGAAGTTGGCCGTTTAGGATATGGATTGCTTCCACATACTGTCCGTCTTTAATCTGAAATATATGGAATTAACTTTGATGTTCCTATTAATAAACAGTATTAACATTATAGACAGGACAAACGTTACTAACAAAAAATGCCAGTGAAGAAGAAAATAATTATATGGTAATGTTCCTTTAAGTATATCATGTTTGTCTCATGTGTAACGTTACACTAAACTGCAGCAAAAATGAGAGATTATTTAGAGTACAGTAGCGTAATGTTAACAGACAGTAACACAACACACTTGTATTGAATTAGTTTGGTCGTTTTAATTGTGTGCCGAAGTTAAAATCATTCCAGCACAATTCCGGAAACGTGTTATATGTCCAGTATATGTTTTTCAGTAAAATAGAAACACACAAATGAACAACTTTTGAGTTTGGATTATAGTTTACCGTTATAGTGATGCTAGCTTACCACTGAGTTGGAAAGCTAACCTCGACTTTAACAACACTAATCTCACCAGTTTGTAGATGGTAGCCGTGTACTCTCCGTCTTTTATAGTTGTCATGGCTGCCAATAAGTCGTTTTAACGATAAGTAACTGCTTCTAACAGTGTGTGTTCACAAAACCCTACAAAATAGCATCGAGCTAGCTTCTGTTTAGTGGATGGATGAAACGCATTGGGGCTGTTACTAAGCAACAGAACAGAGCGGAAGTGGAACATTTGACAGACCTGAAACACAGCCAATCATAGAGCAGGATGAAGTTACAGTGGCCAACCCTCCGTTTTTTGTACCCAAATCTTTATTTAGCAGTTGAGCAGAGAGATACAACCAGCTATACTTTTATGAACATCATATCTCCTCCGGTGTTATTTACAATTTCATGCAGGTTAGTTTTATTATCTTATTAGATCGTTTATGCAGCATTAATGTTTACTATTCATTTATTAATATGACTATTTTTTATACTGCAGACAGGATTTACAAAATAAATATTTGGAGAAACAGTAGAACCTTTGAAACATAACCTTAAACAGTGGATATAATCCTCAAAAAAACAATAATTGCAATAAAAATACGAGTTTATTCATGAACATTAGATGAAAAAACACTTTAAATACATTAATTTCCATTAGGAGATATAGATATTCCTTTACATCTGTAGTAGGCCTATAGCTGTAATGGAGAGTGTGTGATTCTTTTGTAATTAGCACCAAATTATTTAAGGCACACCTGATGGCAATCAAGCAAATTAGACCGAGGGTTATGCTTATGCCAATCGTGCCAACCACATAGCTTGCAAGAAAAAAAGAAAAAAGACAAGAATATGAATATATTTTCTTTCTTTCTTCCTTTCTTCCTTTCTTTCTTTCTGTCTTTCTTTCTCAGCACAAGCACATTCTGGTCAAAACCACCAATGATCTCATTTGCATTTCTGACAGAGGTACAAACAGGATAAACTGACCGAAGTGCTGGAGCTTCGCCTCAAACCTCAACCACACTATGCTGACCACCGGGAGGCCATAATGACGGGGAAGTGGTAGATGCTGTATGTGTGTGTGGGTTTGAAAGTGAGAGAGTGTTCTTTTTGTGAATATGCATGTGCATGCATGCTTCTGGGTGTGTGTTCTCTCTATCCTTCTGCCCTTCCTGCATGCCTCTCACTGCCTCTGTTTGGACTGGAACTTTGCAGAAGGAGCTGCGAATCAACAGGTACACTCTACTGATCAACAGGTATGTGCAGTGAACAGGATTTGTATTGATCAAAGTTATTTAGGCCAAATTATACAGAAAATGCAAGGGGAAAAAAATGATTTCGGTCTGAAGTTTCAGTTTAATTTTATTAACACAAAGGTCAAGAGTTTTTGCAGAGGGAATTTTGATATCTCTTTGCACCACTCCGTGTTTTTAGTAATTAAATGCTGTATAAATCAGGCTCAGGTCCGGGGGAGCATGCCCCGGTCCACCCCCCACATATAAAAATAGCACTTTACCCCTGCTTACACCTATATGCCGTGAGCTGATTATCGAGCCTTCCTTGTAACAAGTGTATATATACTGTGTATGTGCGTGATGTGTTGCAGTAGAAAATTCCACTGTAGCGCCCGGTAGATTAAGGGAAAACCCTAAATGTTTGAGCACCCTCTGTGAAACGTCAAGCTACCCCACAGCACCCCCAAAAGAAAATCTCTGGCGCCGCAACTGCTTCTGAACCGGATGCTTTTTTCGTTTGTTCAAATAATGGCCTTTAGATATTGTGAAGTCATACATACTCACTTCTTTTGAATGGGATAAAACCCTTAACTATAGATATCACCATAAAACGTTGATAATTTACATTAAAAGGACTATCTTGTTATTACAAGTTTTTGAAATGTTATTTTTAAATATAAATAATTAAGCACTGTATAATGTTGACTATTGGTTAATTTAGGAGGCATGTACAGAGACATATAGACAAAGTTAGCAAAATAAACAATTAAATGTGAATTTTAGATTTTTCCTTTCCTCTAGTCTGAAAGAAGACATTCTATGGAAGCAAAATATTGTCAACTATAGCACTCAATACATATTTTTTTATGAGCAATTTTGCTTCTTTGAATGAACATATGTTGGTTTTCATGCTGCATCAATGTGCACTTTTAGTGTAACATGCTTGAGATGAAACGGAATATGACTCCTTTTTTAATGTTGAGCATGAATTTGAATGAGGCATCTGCCGTTTAAATACTGAATGCATTTGGGAAATTCTGTAATTATTCTGCGTGCCTTCTCTCGCCGCAGGGCCTAACTTATTTCATGGCTGCCAGATTGAGCGCGGTTTGAGTTGATGAGATTTTGGTTGCTCAGGAAAGAAAAGCTGTGGGTTTAAGAGACCGGCAGCAGAGAGAGCTATAAAAATATAGCTAGAATATTTGTGGTTGTTAGTGTGTGCATACCTGCAGGGTCAGTCAGGGTTTATGTGTGTTTAATTAACTTGTGAGATGGTTCATTCTGCAGTGATGACTGCAAACAAATTGACATATCCCCAGTCGTGGGGCATACAGTGTGATGCGTTAAAGGAAAATACTGGTAATCATCAAAAAAGAATAAAAATAACACTTTTTTAGTCGGTCTCTCAATATGTTTTTTATTTCTGCCTGTGGCTCTCAGATTAAAGCCCATTGGTTCAAAAATAAAGCTGAATCTATAAAACAGAACACTTTAGAATAAACAAAAATAAATGACTAAATCTGTAATTGAAATGTCTTGTACGGTCAGTTTTCTGGCGTGAGCTCAGCTGCAGGTCAGTCTCTCAATTACATGGATTTAAACACAGCTGTATAGTCTACAAGAGCCTCTGTGTATTATTGGAGTGATGAATGTGTGGGTGTGGAATACACATAGGTTTGATGGGGCAGTTGCTACTCTGCATGTCTCTGCAGCTCTCAGTTTTTCCAAGCCTCCCTTTTTGTGTTTGAATGCTGTTGGCCTCGCTCCCTAGCTGAGAGTTCAGCCTCAGGGTATTTTGCTGCTGTTCCTCCCTCTGAAACGCAAGGAAGACTCTAAGAAGTTTGCTCTCAGAAAAGTTAGATTTCCTTTTTCTCTGCATTATCACGATTGATAGCCACAGCTGTGATAAAGCCATACAGTGTTCAACACAGTGCTGAGAAGAGAGTAATACCTGCAGCATGCTGACTACAGAGCAATAGTTACAGATGAAAATAAAACCTGGCACACTGAAGTCAGAGAACATCAGGCATGGAAAGCAAAATAAAAGAGAATTTAGAAAAGTGCACCCTTTAGAATTTAGAAAAGTCCACCCACGTGCTGAAAAGTGCTATATAAATAAAATTGCCTTGCCTTGCCTTGTATTCATAAAGTGGAAATAATAAACATACCAGCCCTTCCTCTAAGCCTTAGGCATTTGAGGATGCAATGCATGATTTAGTGAATTGCTACAGTGCCTAATGTGGGCTCAGTATTGCTATTAAAAACAAACAAACAATCAATCGTTTTAGTTTAGCAAGATCTAAGTTGTTTGCCTAACAAAAACGAATTTGACATAAAGTTAATAGGATTTGAACCAGTATATTCAAATACAATTCCTTGGAATAAAGGGTCATAGATTTAAACACATTTTTTTTTTAATGTTTTGTATTTAAAACAGGTTATTCAGTAATTATAGGCACTGTGTCTTAATGCTTTTAAGGTTTTTGTTAAAGCTCTTCTTATTGACATTTTGTTGAAATGTGCTCTAATAATCTTGCGTCACTCTGCAGGTGCTAGTAGAATCATGGCCCCAAATCTCAACATGCTGATACTGCTATTGGCCGTCACCACGGTAACGGTTCTGGCCCAGAAGCGGCGCCCGGCATCAAAGCCGAAAGTCACCATGGACGAGTGGAACTTCAGGGATGGCTGTGAGCACACACTTTTCTCTCTGTTCACCCTGGGTCAAAGGTCAAGTTCAGGGCTCAATTTAATGTCATGGTTTCACAGCTAGAGGTGAAGGCAGGTAATTTGTCCTCTGTTATCAATTTGTTGTTTCAAAATTATTCGTTCAAATTAAAGATATAACAAAAATATTTCCATGTTTCTTTACGTCATTTTGGCTCAATTTAAGAAGATTGACTAACTTGGAGCATTAGCATTAAGCTGCTAATGCTAAAATACTTTTATATCTTAGAAGCGAACGGCAGCTTAAAGGATTCAAAGGACTTCCAAGACAGTGGATCTTTTTCATTTGAGTATTTTTCAGTTTCAGATTTAGCAGGACGAATGAATTCAGTGGGATCTGACTCAGAATTATGAGCCTTTTTTTCGGGTCACCAAAGTGTGTTTTCTTGTCTCAGCTGATAAGGTGAACATGCGCGGCATTGCTAACCTGACTCAGATCCTTGACGATTGGAGGTTCGATATCCTGAGCCAGATGAGAGGACTCCTGCAGAACGACCACCAGTCTGTGCTGCCCGACTATGCCAGGTACGAGAATGTGTTATATTATATAATTTATTTCTCTTTAGATGTAGTTTTGGTAGAACTATTTGTATTTCCTATAAAGTTTCTGCGTATACGTTTAACTTACATGAACGGATTTTCCTTTGACGGATGGGTAGGATTTCTTAGTTTTGGTAAGCAAACACAACTTTTAACCTTCTACCTCCCTCTCTCAACAACAGCAGAAGCCAAGCCTTCCCATTAGGTTTCGGGTACCCCATTGGGTAAAAGCCAAGAATCATTCTAGTTTTGGAATATGTTCTTTCAGATTTACATATCCACTTGAGATATATCCTTTACTTGTTGGGAAAAATACAGTTGTTTGGAAGAAACGTTTTCACAGCAATATGTAAAAGATAAGAATGTAGTTTGATCTTTGTCATAATTGAGACACACTAATGTAAGCTTCGATTTGAATCTGTCCCACGGCTATTACAAATATCAGTTTTCAGGAAAGTTTCGCTGAGTCATCAAAGTAACCTATTAAAATCTGTGTTCAACAGAATTCATCAAATTCAGAGGATCATATCCAAATGTATTAATGCCAAAGACAGTGCAAAGAAGTTCAAATATGCAAAAAATGAAAAGGACAAAAAACTGAAATGAGTGTAAATGAAAATGTGAGAGAAGCAAAGCTGCGTACAAAGGCCAAATGAAAAGATAGGAAGTTCGAGAATATCCTATAAAACGTGCTGCTCCATCACTGTTTATGTAGCTATTGCACCATAATGAAGTCTGATCCTCTAAACTGTGGCGAGCTGCAGGAAACACCCTACTGCCTCGGTGGAAAACTCCTGGGTTTCTTATGGCGCCATCGGCCACAGAGTGTACTGGACAGAATGTATTTCAGCCTGAAGGATAAACCACGTTCCTGTGGGGACTCGCAACTGTTTTATTTCACTCATGTGGAATATTCTGCTCATTCAAGACACACAGGAGGATGGAGATGTGCTGTGCTCAGTCAATTTTAAAACCAGTTGTTGAACTAAACTTTAACCAGTGATGAAAGACGTAGTGCGATCCATTCCTGCAGAATTGTTTTCTTCTAAATACTCCATTAAAAGTTACTTATTATTATGAATAATTATTATTAATCTTACTAAGAGTTATTAAAAGTGGATTTTTCTTGGATAGGATACTTTTAAAATGTGGATTTGTTGTTTTTATTGTGTTTAAATAACGATAGATCAATAAGTACACAGTCTGTTCGGGATGTGCGTGTGCCTGCTTTTAAAATAAGTCTATAAACGTGTTTATGGCCGCAATACTACATCATGAGTGCAAAGCTCCCTTAAAATTGTACGGCTCGACGAACATGTGAGGGCTGCGTTGTCTCGTTCTCCCACGACTTTACTTTCTACATTTAATTTAAAACCACCGAAGTTGAGTTAAACCCGTATTGTGTGAACATAATTTGGAATATAGATCAGAAAAAGCCGATGTGATGCCGAAATCTGCATTGAAAACGGAGACGAAACAGGCAAAAAAGACCGAAACTTCTGTCTCGGACATGGCTAGCATAATTAGCCTGCTTGAAGAGCACAGAGCTAGCTCAGAGCGAGCACAGAGGGAGCACAGAGCTAGCATTTCAGCTTACTTCAAAGCTGCCTTTGCGGTACTGGAGGCGAAGCTGAACCAAACGCAGACCACAGTAGCAGAACATGGGGAACAAATAGACTCTCTTGAGACCAATGCCAATCTGCAAGATCAGCGACTCCGTA
>NW_011368335.1:0-6760 GCF_000735185.1 Notothenia coriiceps | reverse complement strand
GTGTTCACTTCATGTTGATGTGTGTGTGTTCACTGAATTCATTATGCTAGCTCTTAAATAAGGATTTGTGCTTTCCTTCAGACACTTTTCTGAGTATGTTACATTTCCTCCTTCCTTTTTATTAAACATTTTCTGTCATTTCCCCTCACTTTAAAGGTCACCTATTATGCAAAATCCACTTTTTCTTGTCTTTCATACATAAACATGTGTCCCCTGCACTTTTTGTCGATGAACTGATCAGATTTTGGCCATTTTATGAGGTCATAACGTTTTTGATCTCTCTCAGAGGGGGGCTTTTTCATCTAAGAACAGACAGAGAATCAGCACTTTTGAAACAGGGCTGAAACAGAGGGGATTATGGGATGCTGCAATGGTCTGTTTGGTATTTCGAACACTTCAGGGACATGTGTTGTATATAACTGAGACCTATAATATATTGATGAAAAAGAGTATAACAGGGGACCTTTAAACACCCTGTTGATTGACTCTGCTTCTGAAACCCCTCTTGTCACTCTTACAGGGCATTAACTGGTACCACTGGAAAGGCCATGAGTTCTCTATTCCTGCCGTGGAGATGAAGATGAGGCCGTTCAACTTCCGCAGCATCAGCAGCAAGAGGAGGCGGTCCGCTCCTGGATTGTAAACAAAGCCCCCCCACCCCACCCGGCCCAGAGTCACAGATAAACGCAGGTCGGAGGCTGTTCACTGATGAGTTTCTGCTATCTGTGTGTCTCACTGATGAGCATTGTAACGCCTTTTAGTGAGGCTGCAAAGAAAAAGAAAGGGTTATGACAAAAAGATACTAATATTTGATTCATCTTCTGTTGTAAAATAATAAAAAGCCATTATTAATAATATATAACCAACATGCAGAAACTGTTTCTAACCATCGATGAGAACACGACATAGCAGATAACGAAACAATGACCGAGCTCCGTTTATCTCTCTTTAGCCGTCGCTCCCTGCTGTACTTCTACTCAGATGAAAGAAGACGCTGTATGTAATTTATTAAATACTTTGAATGACAATGGTTCGAATTTGCTGTAAAAAAAAAATGGAAAGGCAAACCAAGAAGCTTTTTTGTTTCCTTTAATGCTGTGATTTGCCTTTCCCTGGGATAGAAATGTGCTCAGAAATGCCCTCAAGACTGCAAGAGCTAACATTATTTTAACCGAAATAATAACACTTTTAACAAAAAAAACATAATGTACATGCCCTTAAAACCCTTAACTGTAAGATAAATATATTTTTATAACTAATATTGTGGCAAAATCCATCTATTTAGTATGATTTGATGCCTTGGTATTGGAGCCTATATTAAGTTAATGTAATTACAAATAAAGGACATAAGAGATGAAATTAACTTTAAAAAACAAAACCTCCATACTCCTCGTTCACAAAGCCGTGCACCAGCAACAGCTTCATTACCACCTGTTTTATTTATCATATTCCTCTGTTACTGTTACCACAGTATCATTTGTGTTCATTATTAAAGCAGAAAGAAACTCTTTATTATTGTTGGTAGCCACACTGAGACACTACGAGTGGGATCACAGCAAATCTATTCTTGTTCGTTCAGCTAAATGATTTCTTCAGTCGTCCGTGAGCTTTTAAAATATTATTTCCTGGAATTTATTTTCAAACAACAAACGCTTAATATCCCCCCCACACACACACACACACACTTCTGTATGCGCAGTGATTGCTTGGAGAGAGGTGTAACCAAAGATCTGCATAATAGAGCTTCAACCCGCAGCTTGGAAAGATGCCAGTCAGTTTTGTCACCAAAGTCACTGAAGCAGCATTTCCCTGCATTAATAGATTCTCACTTTTCAGGGACTTTTATGGTAATCGTGTCCCCTGGCGTGGTGCGTTTATGCAATGTGAACACTAAATTCTATGCAAAAGAAAGTCAGGGTGGGCATAGTGCAGGTTTTTCGCCCGGCCTCTCCCCCACTGTGCACTGAAATGAACCCGACAAAGGAGGCAGCACAGAGGGTGGAGAGGAGCCAACTCTTTCTTCTCTGCCGTTCTTAACTAGCTCGCTATTGAAGCTCCCCGGTGAAACAATAACATCAGCAAACATGGCAGAGAATGTTTCTTTTAGTGGGGCGGGCAGGCGTAATCTGCAGCATGCCCACCAAGCATTTTGTTTTTTATTCAGCGTTCACACTGTCGCACACAGCGTTCGGTGCCAGTGAGTTTAGTTGACTGCGTTTTTTTGGAAACAGAACTTGTTTTAGTTTCCCGCCTCCTCTGTTGGAGGGGAAATGATCTCTGAGGAGTTTGAAGTCAAATCAAATAAATGGCTAAATCTCCTCTCTGGCTTCAAACTATCCACAAATACATGTTTTTATTCTAAAACTCAATCGATTGAATCTACCATCCCTGCAAGCAACACTTTGTCTCATATATTCAATATGTCCAGCTGGAGATCTCATTCTTATGTACTCCTGTCAGTTTCTGTATTTCTTTTTGGTTTTGAGCAAACCAGGACATCTGGCTTACATTATACGACTGTGTACATTTTCATTTGTGTTTTTTTTTTTCTTTATTAGACTTGAAAACAATGGTGACTCTCCCCTCTATAAACTACTAATATACTCATGTAGATATAGAGATGAAGATAATGTGACTTTTGATGTGTTCCTCTTTAGGTGCAAACTAATTCAGAAACGTTTCCCCTTTAACCGTTATATTTTTAACCGTTGTTGTGTTCGAGGGCAGATGGAGACCAACGCATGTTGACTGGATGCAATCAAGAGCCTGATGGTAAATAACAAATGTCATAGCAATATGTTTGTGTCTGTAGTTTCTTTGCTGAACTGGGTAAAAGGCGCCCTTGAAATAGTTTGTAAAGTAAGATATGTTGATAACATAATATAGATTTATCAGGCCTCTAAACTGTTGTGAAAAACAGTAAAATTGCCCTTCAAGAGTAAAATAAAAACCAGCATAACCTAACATATAATTTTAACAAACTGTTTCAACATGTGACCTTTCCTAGTCTGATTTATGTCTCTGTGTCAAAGTGACTGTTTCAGAGCCTCTCATGCACTCCATCTCTTTCTGTGATTTATAGTAGCGTAGGGAATTCTCCGTGTACTTATTTCATTAACTACTTAGATGAAGTTTGCCTCAGTGCATTTTTGAACAAAAGGTCACGAAGCTTTGCAAAAAAGGAACTGAATGTTATTAGTATTGTGGGGGATTTTAGAGGAATGCTGATATGCTATAATATTGTTTGTTTTCAAATTTTTCCAATCATTCAATCAATTGAACCATGTTTGTCAATCAATGAGAAAAAATAAGTCACGTTGTCTTGCTTAAAACAAGCTTCTGTCCCGTCTTTCATTTCAAGTTAATCATTTATGAAGCTTTTAGGAAAACGAAACTATTGAAATTGAGCAAATGCAACCCTTGTGTAATGAAAACAAAAACATGCTTGAAATTCCATAGACTAAAGAGCTTGAATATTTTCTTGATATGATGATGACAGTCCGTCTAACATTAAGACCAAATCATTTGTTTTACTCATTTCAAGCCAACTACAGTATTATTATTTTTTAAATGGAGGGAAATGGTTTGAAAATAGATAACCTTCTCCGTTATTTAAACATAAAACTGAGTATCACACTGTTACTATTTCTTTATACTGAGCCTCCTACAGAACAGGAAACATGTTCCCCTTATTTATTTAACTTATTTTCCAATGTCTCTGTCACTGATGCAACATTGTGAAAAACGATTTAATCTAATAATGACAAATGATCCTCTTAAGATATCAAAAAGAAAATGTGATATTTGGGTTTGCTTTAAAAGGTCAATTAAATGATCAGAACACCACGTTTGTTGACGTTTCCAATATGAGCCAGAAACTCAAACTGCATTAATTTGAAATCTTGCCATGAAATGTAAATGTTGAAAATGCGTTGTTGACTGTTCAGAAGCTTATATATGCTGAAACTAAGGATTTGTTGTTGAATAACCTTGGATTACTGTCAAATGTAGCTCTAGTTTGACTTAAACATGTACTATATAGTTCCTTTTTTAATACATTTTCTACATATTAATAAAATATTCAAATAGTCTGATCCAGTGTCATTTGTTTCTTTCTTGGTGTGTGTGTTCACTTCATGTTGTTGTATGTTAGATGTGTGTGTGTTCCCTTCAGTCTGTTTTATATAGGGTGTGTGTGTGTTCATGACATGCTGCCGTATGTAAGATGTGTGTGTGTTCACTTCATGTTGTTGTATGTACATGTAGGATGTGTGTGTGTTCACTTCAGGCTGTTGTATGTTAGATGTGTGTGTGTTCACTTCAGGCTGTTGTATGTAAGATGTGTGTGTGTTCACTTCATGTTGTTGTATGTACATGTAGGATGTGTGTGTGTTCACTTCAGGCTGTTGTATGTTAGATGTGTGTGTGTTCACTTCAGGCTGTTGTATGTAAGATGTGTGTGTGTTCACTTCAGGCTTTTGTATGTTAGATGTGTGTGTGTTCACTACATGTTGTTGTATGTAAGATGTGTGTGTGTGTTCACTTCAGGCTGTTGTATGTAGGATGTGTGCTGAACTGTTACGAGGCCCTCCATGTAGAACATCTTAGCATGAACAAAGCCCGGGTCTGTTTAAAGTTTTATATAAAAGTAGAGCTGTGATGACTGCAACTGCTCCCCTTTTTACTCCCATGAAATAATGAAGTACATAGTAAGAGCCAACTGACTCCATGTCATTAACCTTTCAAAGTATCTTCACCTCTAATTGGACGCCGTTAAACACTGAAGTCAGGCCAGCAGCACTTACAAGAGAGCAGTGAAAGTGGAGTCATGAAGGTCTGCCAGTTGGTGCCAGGACTTTCAATTTATGCCCACACAGAGACATCAAAACGCTTCTGAAAACAACACATTGGACAAACATTTGTTCTTTTCTCATCTTAAAATAAGTGACTGTAGAGAGCGATCTGTGGAAAAGAGCCCAATTTAAGGCGGTTAGACTGTCAGAATTACAGAAAGCTGACTTTAATTCATGAAAAGTATTTTTAAAGTCATTTTGTGACAGCGAGGTTGACAGTTAACTACAAGAGACTCCAGGAAGCTGCTACGCCTGACAAAGATATGTTCATTATTGAGCTTTAGAGGTGCTGCTTTTAACAATTGTTAGGATAGCTGTTTTCAGTTTATGGCATACTATAAGAGTTCTTAGTACAGACAATACTATGACATAATGCTGTGAATCTTTCCTTTTTCAGCCCATAAGACCGTATTTCTTGGTCGTGAAGCAAGATGGACACTGATGGGGGCAGATAACGTGTTTCTTTAATTATAGTCTCCCCTACAAGGTCAGCAGTGTGTTTGACCGCTCTGGGGATAGTTATGCTGGAGTTGTCTTTTCCATCACGCTTCTCTAATTAGATAATTTAAATTAAAAAGACAATTTAAATGAATACACGGTGTGTTATAACAGTTGCAAAGGACCTTTAGGAATAGCGCAGTGTGTGGTGTGTTGGCGTTTGAAGCAGAGAAGACATTATCAGTAATGTTATCTTGAAGTACTAAATGCACATAAGGGGGTTGTTGAATCTGCTAATAATAGCACTTTTTCCCTTAGTACTCTCTAATGTCAATTTATATATGTATATTTGAAATATGATTTTGGCCAATTTCAATAATACTGTTCACTCACCTGCTGAAAAAGAGCATGTTGTCAAATGTGCGCCGTTCATTTGCATGCACCCCCGACCTATGGTGACATACAGACTGCCAAAATCCTCCAAAGCCTCACCCCGAGCTGGCTCCTGGCGAGGGAAAAGCAGACGAATTGCCTGCAAGCAATGTAACAGTAAGCTGTTTGTTTTATTATTCATGTGATATGAGGATGACCAGGGGAAAATGTTCAGCATCAAGGACAGAGCAGATGCCATTTTTATTGAGGTTTGGTTTGTCTGTTAATGGAACTTCAATTGTGGTCCTAAACCGCGGCTTATATGCATTCGCAATGAGATTGTGTATAAAATCATGGTAGCTTAATATAGCTTTGTTGTGTTAGCTTCAGGTGTGACTTACATTTTAGCAGCCTTTTGCTTTTGCAATGATGCTGACGGACATGGCTTTAGAGTTAAGTCAAGTTTCAGGTTTAACTATAGAGAATGTGCTCATAACATCCGTCAGTTTAGAATCAAAATTACTACGTATACCTGCCAACCCTACCGATTTGGGCGGTAGTCTACCGCTTTTGACATGTTTCTACCGCCTACCGATTTAGCTGGCTTTCCCTACCGATTTTCAATCTTCCCAAACTATAACAAATAAAAATGACACTCCATAGACACTGGAGTCGACTTTTGGCGGACACCGTTTGCAGCGTGTCTGTGATCGCATCATACAAACAGTCCTCTGTGTTTCTGAAAGAGAAACAACGTGCAGACCGGGGGTAAGGCAGCGTTACCCAGGGCCGTGGGAAGTAGGGGTGCTGAGGGTGCTGCAGCACCCCCTGGTGGAGGACAGGGGATCTGCACTTCCACAAGAGTAAATACAAATATAACACAAATATAATACCAAAAAAAACGAATTTTCAGCCTTGATGTAACAACATTCATAATTAAGTAAAGTAAGTAACACCCTTTTCACCCCGGTTACATTTTCCATTTGCCCTGTATGATGACCATAGACGTCACGATTTGAAACATCTCTGTTCCCGGAAATGCATCTACGAAGGAGCCGTGGAGGACCCATCAGTGTATCCTCGGTTATAGCTCCTCC
>NW_011368334.1:0-3470 GCF_000735185.1 Notothenia coriiceps | reverse complement strand
ATATTTATGCTGTATTTGTTCTTAAATGTCTTTTGTTTTTATTTTGTAAAACCCTTTGAATCGCCACGTGCTGAAAAGTGCTATATAAACAAAATTGCCTTGCCTTGCTAACCTCAAACATTTGATAAGATTGCATTATAATCTCGATAATTTGAATGTATTGCCAGGAAAGACCTAGAAACACTCTTAAAAAACCCTATGCCAAAGCAGACACTATTGTGAAAGTCTGTACTGTTAACAAAAGCTGCTGTGAAAAGGTCAGGCCACAAAGTCAGTTCACTACCAAAGTCAATGTTGTTTCCTTTTAACCGTGAACACCTCTTCTCCCTTATCCTCTAGGACAGGGGTGTCAAAACTACGGCCCGGGGGCCAAATTCGGCCCGCGGGCCATTTTGAATTGGCCCTCAGCTAATTCAAAAAGTATAATAAAATATGGCCCACAAATGAAACTTTTGCTTGTATTGTATTGTACTTCTTAAATATGTAAACATATATTACATAGTAGTATTCATATGTTAATAAGCCCACTTTCAAATGAATTCCATCAATTAAAGTTGAAAACATTTTCTAACAAATCTAAATTGATTAAAAAAAAAAGCCTAATCACTTATTTCCATAACCAGCTCAAAACATACCCTTCATATGTCCCTTTACTATGAGCAATCTGAGGCTTCTGTTTTAAGGAATGACCAAAATATAATAAATAAATTAAACCCTCTGGAGAGCTGTAATGTTGGCTGTTTCTTAAAGCGTATTCAAGTATAAAGCATAATTTGCCTACATTTGATTGATTTTGCTAACTCATAACTCAATTTACCTCACCTCTAGTAAGTGGCCCGGCCCTTTGTATGTTTTTCTGTATGTCGCCCACGGAGAAAAAAGTTTGGACACCCCTGCTCTAGGACCTTCACAATCACAAAAATGACTTCAATTACTCTGTCTGATCAGAGTTGTGGTCAGGATGAGATACGTATGCAGGGAATTAGAGGGTGTCATCAAAATGCCATCTAGGAATTTGATATTCAAATTTACATCATGTAAAACTGGCATGCTTAATGGCATTGATTTGAAGAAAATGATTGAAAATGGATTGGAGAAACCACAAGGAAACTCAGATAACGCAGGCGTCCGCGAAGGTCAATTCCATCATTGAAAAATAATACATGTGTCAGCTCTCTTACTAAGATCTAATCCAAGTTCTTATGGGTTCTTCATCGGCCCATGCTTCACTCTTTAACAGTTTCATGAAAACCAAGCCAGTATAGTTATTCCATATTCCTGAGAAACAAACTTAAAATATAACCTCCTCGGCGTAGGTAGAACTGCCCTATGTTTATTGTTCATATATAGAGCTTTTCAACAATGTAATTTCTTATGTTCCAAATGGAAAAGCACTACTGTCTTTGCCACCATTTTCCTGTTGAATTTGTGTGCTGGCTAGGATGTGCAGGAAGACATGTGTGGCTCTTGTGTTGTGTAGCAGGCTGCTGTTTGACCTGATTCAACCATCTGCTCTGCCCATGACAGAACGCTGACATTTCGGCTTTTTGCGGAATTTGATAAGCTGCATCCAAATGAAATCTCTTTCTAAGGAGATGGATACCGGAACAGATGCTGAAAACACATCTGACTCTGCATAATGCTATTCCAGATTTGAACACTCAACAATCCTTCATCAGGAATCCTCTTATATACAATTATATATATATACAGTACACAGGATGAATTGAGTGCATCCAGTTTTAAAGGTAAAAAACGGTCCAACAAACGGGAACAGGTAATTGAAGGAATCAGTTGCATTAAGGCCAACACAGCAGGATTCTGATCCTGTACATTTAGTAAAAACGCTTGTGTGTAGTTGGACCTTTGGTATTTAAGGCTTTTAATAAACATTCCTTAACATTCTCACAGAAATAACAGATTGTCTTCCATTGGCATCCATTAAGCTTAAATGAAAAATAATTCTATGTCACAGTTATTTCAGTTTTTGAATTTCTGTGTTTCTGAAGCGAACTTTACAGAACAAAAAGAGGGGGATCAGTGACTTTAGTGAGATGAGTCATGGTTCTCAATCCCTTGCCTTTGTGAGAGATCTTAAAATCTACGTTTGATCATTATTAGAAGACCAAGCATCAAAGGTGCAGTGGCACCCTATTGTTTCTTAGGCCTTTCTTTCCTTCTCTCTTTTCCTTTCATGGTCTGTGCCTTAAGACATTTTCCCAGAAGATATTCTGACAAGCACAGATGTGATTATTAACATAAATGAGGGACCACATTCAATTTGGAAGGAGCAGCACCAAAATGTCCTCAGACCTAGACGACAGAAATGGTGGTTTGCAGAGGACCCCTCAAAAATTACATATTGTCGTTCTATTTGGAAAATGGTTGCACAGTAGCAGTTTTAAGTTAAACTTAACTACATGCGTTTAGGCAACAAAACAACTTAGTTGTGTTAAGGAAAATATCATAATTTGGTTACATTTCTAGGTATCTCTTTGACAATCATGAGGTTGTATGTAGTTTCTCACTAAATGTGAATTTATTTGGCCCACATTCAGTTGTATGATTTGACCACAAACTTGTGTGTTGTAGTAAATTTACATTATTTCAATCAGGAGAGAGGTGATGTATGAAATACATGTTTATTATCGGGACACAACATATGCGGGAATAGTGATTGAATATTTACAACAATGAATTATAATGATGTTTTGGCGATTAGGCCCCAGTTTTGCAGGATGATCATTCAGGAGGGAAAGAACCGCTCTGATGAACCCCCCGGGGTCTAGACACTGGTGGTGGTGATAGTAGTTTGGTCCGATCTGAAGGGAGAAGGTTTAGCTTGGCCCTGTATTAGGAGACAGGAGGCGAAGGGGTGGAGGAGGGTTGTGCGTTGACACCTGAAATGACAACTGACAGGGAGGGGAGAGCAGATTTAAAGGGGTTAGCAGGTGCGATGATTGCTAGCCGGGGCGTGAGGCCCCTGATCGCTTATTGAGATAACGTGTGACACCAGATGATATTGTCTTCCTGATTGAACTTGCGCTAAGCTACATTTCAATCAGTAGAGACGTGATGTATGAAATACATGTTTATTATCGGGACACATGACATATGCGGGAATAGTGATTGACGTATTACAACAAGTAACTGTAATGATGTTTTGGCGATTAGGCCCCGGTTTTGCAGGATGATCATTCAGGAGGGAAAGAACCGCTCGGATGAACCCCCAAAAGAAGTGAAGTATGAACTACTGAGCTGTGAGCAATTCTTACCTTGCGGCTGGCTGCGGAGATCTATGGATGAAAATGAGAGATTAACATGGGGACGTGATGAGGCGCCGGAATCGCTTCCGGGCTGCGGGGTTAGACATGCGCGGACCCACTGGCCGCAACCTGCATTCGCAGGGTTAAACCTACCGCAGACCCATGTCCCCAACCTGCATTCGCAGGGTTAAACCTAACACAGAC
>NW_011368333.1:0-295 GCF_000735185.1 Notothenia coriiceps | reverse complement strand
TCCAGCTTCTATGAGTATTGGCGTAGCCCTCTAAGTGCTGGGCCCCACTGGCTCCACGAATAGCTGAAGAAAAGTTATTTTGGGAGCAGATTGTCGGGCCTCCTTCCTATTTATACCGGAAAGGAGCTCGAGGCTGGGGCCCACCTTGCGGGCGGGCGTGGACTACAAGTGTTTTCAGTGCTGCGCAGGTCTGCAGGGGGATTACTCAATAGCGATAGCCTTAGAGGGCTACGCCAATACTCATAGAAGCTGGAGTTACAGTGGTAACTTCAGTTTTATTTTGTACTTACCTCTC
>NW_011368332.1:0-6737 GCF_000735185.1 Notothenia coriiceps | reverse complement strand
CAAACAAACAAACAAACAAACACCTAAACACACACATACACACATGCACAAGCACAGAAGCTCAAGTGACTCAAGAGTATGTGTGTGTAACTCAATCCCACAAACACAGTCCTCCCACCATAATAAATATGCACCAGAGAACCAAACGTGTATTAATCCACAATTTAAAATAGTCCTCAGCAGATGCAATGTTAACTGTTAGGTATCGCCGCCTCCAAAATGTCACTATAGATGTGATTTTAATAGATTTTTCCGTCTTCAATAGAAGCAAGTGGTTAAGTGAGGCAGATTAACTCAAACGCAACGTCTTGGTATTATTTTTTTGGACAAAAATCTGGAATATCATAAGTATTTTTCTTGTTTTCCATAATATAAAGTTGTATCATAACTGTAACTCAATTACAGAGGTAATGTTTCTGGCCTGGCGTGTTGCGTGGTCCCATTTGGACATGTAAGACACAAGTTAAACAGGTTTTTCGTGCCAGTTCAGGAAATCTTTAAAGGACGTATTCATACATTATTCTTACATTATTATCACTTGGGCATTTGTCCCGTTCTCACTAATACTACACTTTATATTTCCATGATTGTCCAGCACCATAAGAGTATTGTGACGCCGATCAGATCCAGAATCATGTCTAACTATTATTTAAATTACAGATATACTGGATTGTCTCTCTGCGGCTGTGAGGTATGCACTTGACAGCAGGTTGCACAAAGACCAATCTAAATGAATTATTAAGAAAATGATCAAAAAGGAGGCTTAATAGCAACGTGGATCAACAGAACAGACATAAGACCCCCTGTCAGTCTGTTTGATATACTGTATGTGTCATATATTTTTCACATTAAAGTCTGTCGAGCTACCTCCAAATGCTGTATCAGTGTTTGAGTCACAAACTGTCACATCAAGTCAAGTCATAACCAGCCATCACACACACACACACACACACACACACACACACACACACACACACACACACACACACACACACACACACACACACACACACACACACACACACACCAACAAGTGAGCAACAGTTTACATATAAACACATAGACTGGATTAAAAACTGTTTAATTGCAGTTTTATGACTTACAAAGCTGTCAACAAACCGACCGTACATTTAACTACAGTACTCTATTTAAATCTTTTCTGTGAAGTTTAATCACAACCTTCTTTTGACCTCTCTCTTTCTCACACTCTCCCAGACAGCGTGTTGTGTGAACAAATGTTAATTCCGATTGATTATGCTGTAAACCTCCAATTCAATAATATTAGCTTCCCAGGTTGCACTGGCTCATTTGAATAAGCTTTTTTGGCTCAGGAGAACTCATCCAGTGGAGAAAGAGGAAGGCAAATAAAGAAAGATAACCTAGTACCTCTCAGAAAAAATATTAATTTACTGATGTAGGTATTTCATTCATAGTCGGCACTGCACAAAAGCTCCAATTGAAAACAATAAAAACATGATTAAATGGGGTGATGAATAATCCCCACTTACTATAAAACAAATCTCAAATAGCTTATCTGCATCACAACACATTATGAGACATTTTAAATGTGGAGGATGTGGCTTATACAGTCAAATATACTGCAAGGCACTCAAGTGGATGGTAAAAGTAAAGCCCCATTAAAATATAAGGGCTCAACGCATTTTCTGTAATAACAAGATATTGCCTATTTAAAATCACTGCCCAAATGTCCTCTCAGTGATCTCATTGAGAGATAAAGACGAGACTAACAAGACTGATAGAACAGATCCACACAGGTTAGTCTCATTCCGATAAGATAGGGGAATATGCAACAAATCAATAAACAATTATTTTCAATCACATTTCATGGCCAAAATCCCACCATGAAGACTGACTGATTAGAGACCAATAAATACTTTACTTCATTACAGTTTACCTCGATTGCTAATGATCTTTATCATAACTGTAAGTGTGATTCTCAAAAAGACATTACACATATAACAAACACAATCACATTATATCTATGACTACCTGGGAATTATTACAATTTCCTCTCTCTGGGGAAAAATATGAAGTGAAAAGTGTACAATAATTATTTTCCACAGTTAAAGGGGCCACACGGGGTCCAGGCTCAATATTGTATCATGCCTTGGACAAAGTGGCAATTTTTCTTCTTCGTCTAATTGACAACAAACTAATGAAAAACCACCGCACACACACACACTCAACATTTAAAATGGTTTTCCATTATGTTGACCTGAAGTGTTGTCCCCAAACCGTCAGAGGTCCCAATGACGTGAGTGTGCGTCCATAATGACGTCCCCAAATAGTGATAAATACCAACACACAAAACAACACATACACACACCAACATCCAAACATAAATTACTTTTCAAACGCACGCACGCACGCACACAGACACACACACACGCACGCACACAGACACACACACACGCACACGCACACGCACACGCACACACACACACACACACACACACACACACACACAAACAAAGTGGGGGCATCTATCAGGAGACATTTGCTTCACAAAGGTCAACGTGGCCTGAGGGCAGCTGCGACCACAGCCGCAGCAAAGCATTATGGGACACAGCAAATGGGGATGGGAATCCAGTATGTGCAAGATAGTCTGCCTGTGTGTGTGTCAGTGACTCACATGGTTACATTTCTCCTACTGGGCCCAGTATACTGCTGCTGACACTTATGTTTAAATACATCTACATATGAACATGCGCACTCCCTCTCGTGTGCTATCTTTTCTTTGTAAGCTGTAAAACCGTGACATCAAAGTTCAAAGCATATATAGAACGAAAAAAAAAGGAATTGTACTTTAAAAACAATTATGAATAATTGCAGCTGTATACCAAACAGGCCTTCCTGTGATTGGATATAGACTTTGCAGAACATTGAGGTAGTGAGAGCCTAAGTTTGAACGCCAAACAGCCGTAGATCATTAATAAAACAGCTCCTTTCTCCAGCTTTTGAGAGCTTGCAAAAACACACACATATTTGATCGTTATGTATAAAAAAAGAGTAGTACAGCAAGTGCTCTGACACGAGAGGTGGAGCAGAAACACTTTCCATTTCACTGACTCGTGTGACTAACTGTTGGCTGTTCTCAAGAGTAACAGGGATACAGACACACTTTATTATTTAGCTTTACCACACATCTTACTTTGTCTTTTTGCACCTCTAAGCCTCTTTTTCACTCTCTTCCATTTCTATCCTTCCCTGGCCCGCTTGCACTCTGCTTTCTCCCTTTTACAGTATGTGTTTAAACGTCTTGTTTAACCTTGCGCGAATGAAGGGTTGCAAAGGGACGGGACATTTCCGTAAATAATTCGGAGGGAAGTTGAGCGTTGGTGATTTTCCAAAGTTTCTTACAATTATTATACTGAGCTTTTTTGGTGGGGAAGATAGTCATTAGAAAAATACTATCAGGTCTTATTTAAAGTATCAACCCTCAAGATAATTGTGCAACCCTTAACTGTATTCAAAACTATTCAATACAAGCCAGGAAGCTCTCCAATAAAATATACTTTTCTTATCTTAAACTCACATTAGATCAATTAGAATCCATTCAAATGGACTCCTTGTACATAAGCAATGACGTATAGATACATTAGGGAGTAAATATCAACATCATTATGTAGGATTTCAAATAAAACAAATAATGGCCTGCTGTTTCAGCCTCGTTCTACTTGTGTATGTGCAACTACTGCTGTTTGCCGAGTAAACAGAAGTACAAATATTTCACTAGAAAAAAATAGGCCCTCAAACCAAGGTTAAAAAGGAGACAGCAAAAACAACGCAGTGTGTCCAGATGCTGCCAGGATTGTGACAAGCTGGGCACGAGGTGGCCGCAGTTTGTCTTTGGTTGAACGCACACACACACACACACACACACACACACACACACACACACACACACACACACACACACACACACACACACACACACATACGTGCAAAAAGAGGAATTTATTCAAAGTTCTAGATAATGCTGTTTTAATGGACCTTATTCTTTTGTAACTTATACATATGATATATTGTTGTTGGATATTCAGTCTACGTGAAGGGCATCTTCAGTAACAACATAACACAACTATGGCAATCAAAACTGAATCTTAGTCAAATAAAAGGACTTTAAGCTTTTTTAGAAAGTAACTGCAGTTAAAACACATGAAATGGGTTCCAAGCAACATGTCCATTGTCTGATCTCACTCCTCTGAGAGCCGGGAGACATTGTTTGTCTGTGCTTTCGAAAATGTTTACAAATTAGCTTCAAAAACAGTTTTGAGCTAAATTCGAACTTCAGCATGTTAACATGTTGATTTGTATCAGGTAACGTTCAACATTTTAGTTTAGCGTATGTCCCTTGTTACAAACTCTTTGTAAGCTTAACTAGCCATATCCAACTTATCCCTACAAGCGTTTCCATAGTTACACTTCTTCTCTCATCACATATGCAACAACCTATACTGTAACCCATGTCAGTATAACATCCTCTGCACTTGCACATCTTTAAACTGCATGTTGTTGTCCTATGTGAAATGACACTACGGTTGATTTCTAATGTAATCTACCGCGTGAACATTGTCGTTTTAGGCATTGCAACACATGCTGAAGTTATTGTGGTGAGAGCAGCTTGGTTTCCGAGGGGAGCTGTCCCTAATCAGACGATGTTTACAGTCCTAAAGCTGCATGTGAGTGGCCTACCTCACTGCAGACACATGCACACACCAACACATGCAGAATATAAAAGCGTTTTGTCAACTACAAACAGAGAAGCAGAGGAGGGAGAGGAAAGGAAGTTGAAAAGCAGGCAAATTGGACTGCTTGTTTCCTCAGAGCGCCTCTGACAGCTCAGTGTGGGTGACTGTGTCTTCCTCCCTCTCTCTCTCTCCCTCCCTCTCTCTCTGATTACCTCTTTCCAGGCGAAGGAGAGAGAAGATGGGGGAGAGGGAAAAAAGGGGAGAGGGCGAAGAGGAGGCTAGTTTCCACGGTGATGGCTGATGAAAGAGAATAGGACAGGTTCTGCTTGGTTGCACACCTCTCCTCTTTCCCTCTCTCTCCCCCCCCCTTTTCTCCCTCTGTTCCTCTTCAGACCCCCCTCTTCCTCTTTCTCCAAAAACATCTTCCTCATTTTCTCTGCTCTCATTACCAAAACATCCATTCCTTCCATTCCAATCTCCCATTCATCCCCTTCTCTCATCTCTTTTCACTTTTATACATTTCATTCAGCCACACTGGGTTGCACCTATTACAGGCTGACGATATGTATGTTGCTATTATATCGATATTGTATTAGATTTTGGATATCGATATATTATAAGTATCTTTCCTGTTAGGCTGCATTACAGCAAAATGATGTCATATCCTGAACTCAGCAGACGATTCAAGCTGCTCTACTTTCTCAGCTTTTAACCATTTGGTCAGATTTTGTAAAAGCCAAATACTGCTATAAGAGCTTTTATGGGAAAGTTGTCCAAATGAATTTTAACATGAATTTTAACATTCTACGTTACACTCAATACTGCGGACAATCCCCACAGGAGCAATTTTGGGGTGAAGTGTCTCAGGGACACAACGACATGCTGACTGAAGTGGGGTTTGAACCTGTGCTCCCCTGAGCCGAACACCAACTTTCTATCCACTGCGCCACACACCGCCTTCTACATAATAACTACTTTTAGTTTTGATAAAAAAGTGTATTTTGAGGCTCATACTTTTGTGCTTTTACCTGTCACAAAGTATGTCTACACTGCAGTATCAATAATTCTACTTAAAGGTCCCCTATTACACTGTTTTATTTTTTTATTTTTTTACTTTTATTGCCATTACACAGTAGGCCTACGAAATGGTTTCTCTGCATTTGACCCATCCTAGTGTTTGGAGCAGTTTTCAATATTGGCTAATGGTTACACAAGCCAAAACATCGTTATGACATCATACACTGAAAAAAAAAGGCCGTTGGATTAACATGATTTTAATATGGAAACCGGTTGCACACATTAAAAACATGTGTACTCAAAACTATTCCATTATGTTAAAGACACACAACTATGTTATGTCAAAGAAACATGAAATTGTTATGTTCATTTGAATATTTCCTTTAATATAGGTATATTCATTTACCCTATGTTTAACCAACATGACTTTTTTATGTTCATTTTAGGCTTTTAATATGCTCAGTATATTTAACTTGTACCTGTTAAAGCAACATGACTTCTTTATTTAAGCTTCACTGTAAAAAGTCTGTTGGACTTAACTAATAAAAAACATGGAGATCGGTTGCACATATTAAAATCATGTGTACTCAAAACTATTCCATTATGTTAGAGACACACAACTTTTTCAAAGAAACATGAAATTGTTATGTTAATGTGAATATTTCCTTTAATATAGTGACCAAAGTCTGATCGCCTCATTTTCAGACAGGTTTTTATAGAAATGGATCAGGACAAAAAGAGGGAGGATATTTTTGTGAGAATCTAAAGTACTTCCTCCTTCTTTTTCCTCCTGTCTGTGTTTGTTGTGTCTGTCTCCCTGGCTGGGCGTGGCTACCTACATTCCTATTCCCGCCAACTCACCTCCTCAGCTGCTGCTCATCTCACTGATTGCCACTACTCACCTGCACCTGCTTAAAACCCTGGTTCCCATCCTCAGACTTTGAAAGTTCTTCGTTTAATCTTCAGTGGTAAACTATCGTCCAGGCCTACTAGTGGTTTTTTCCTCGT
>NW_011368331.1:0-8858 GCF_000735185.1 Notothenia coriiceps | reverse complement strand
ATTTGATTGTGTGTCTCTTCTTCATCCACAGGGACTCGTCCTTTGGGTGCCACCAGCATGATATGGTTAACAGGAGGACCAAACAAACAGAAAACCAATGCAGGTGTTCTTTGGTACAAGTATGTCAAATGTAGTCTCAATCACTCACACTGCAAACCTGATGAGAAACCATGGCTTTCCAGGATATATGGTAGAAAGTGATTAGAGAGAGAACACGTTTTTTTGTGACACACTTTCTTTGGTTTGTTAAAAAAGGAAATTCAAATTAATATTCCATTGAAACTTATCTACAACATGATTTAAAGTCAAAATTTGTTTTTGGGAATTATTTATTGAAACCTACATGTTTATTTTATCATCTTAGTTAAATGTATTTTTGCAATATTTTTATCCTCATAAAACCTTTTTCAAAGCTTTGTCATCCACAAAGGAAAAACTTCAAAATATGTGTTTCAAATAACCTTAGTCCAGTGTCTTCAATCTGTTTACACATAATACAACTTTACACTTTCAAACTCACTGCAGTGCAAAGTGATGTTATTTATACGCAGATTGAAGAGAATGAGTTGCAAATTCATATAGGAATAATTCAAAAAGACACAAAAAAACATATCCTCTGTCTATAATATATAATATAACAGGCTGCCTTAGCAACAAAACCATGCTGCCTGGATCTAAGAGTAATCCATTTCAAGTGCAAGTGACGCTGGATGCCTGCGGCTGATACAGCACTGCCTCCACCCTCACCCCCCCATTCATCCATTCATAGGTTCACTCTGCTGCACCACGTCTCCTGCGCTGGACCTCTTCAGTCACACACCATGAGAGGTCCATTTTGAAAAGGGTGCACTTTTCCCCCCGACGCAACAAGAGCATCCCTCGGTCGGACGGCGGTGACTCATTGCGCACGGGCAGACAGGGGGGTGCATTTTTACGCTTCGGTGTGGAAGATCGATACATCTAATATCGTGGTGGAAGGCGTGGCTTGGTGTCACCGACATCAGGGCTGCTTTTCCATATTCATTTTTAGGGTTTTGGTTTTGCCTCATCTCACTGGCACGGACGCACCCCCAAAAGGAGCGAGCGGGACATACAGCGTCTCTCAAGGTAAGAAGCCCCCCTCCTCTTCTCATTACACGGGTTTCATGCGTATCAGATGTAGAAATTGTCCGCAAGGTCATATCATATCAGCAGATATCAGTGGCCTCTATGATATTGGGCTTGGACAGGACTCTAGATGTGGGCTACAGTACATGACATATATCTTAATTGGCCCGAGTGGTCGTGTGCAGCACTTTAATTTATGTACCTCGATTTCACATTCAGCACACACTTTCTGTTATTCCTAAACTGCTGCAGGCTAAATACACCGGGGCGTTTTAACTGTTGAATAAACACACAGGATTTATGCTCCCCACAAATATTTGAACTTTGAAAACAGACATGCAGATGCATAGTGGGAGAGCACTAATGAGCTACACCTGCACAGGACCCAGCACAGCAGGTGTTTTATTCAAGTTACAAATTATTATTTTTCGTACATCAAGAGATAGATTTTTAGTTATTATTTGGTTATCTAGACATGAATGTGACCAGATCTGTAAATACATAATGTGTGTTGTAGTGTAGACTTGTGACGATGCTTGTTTTTATGAGTATAGGAATAACCTAAATGACAAGGCTGGGTTTAACCGTACTTTCACGAGCGTCACATTATGCAGATCAAAATCAGTAATGTCGCTAAAATGGAGATAGCCAACTTGCTCCCTGTGGAATAGTGAATTATCAATGGTGGTTCTTTCTCCTTTTTGTATGAAGCCTATTGATGGTTTTGTAAGATTAAAGGAAGGCTCGCTCAACTTGCAATTATTTTTGACTGACTCCAAACTATCGGATACTTCAGATGTTTGCTGAGTGCTGGCACATCAGTTGAAGTGGCTCAGATGCTTTTACACTTTAGGAGACAGGCTGAGCTGAATTCACTCATCAGGTCTGGGATCAAGAGATTTGTGAAAGTCAAATGCTTAGTAATATATTGATTATAAGATCAAATACACATTATTCTAAGCGTTCAAACCTTTTCTGTTTATGCTTCACTTAATGTGACCTGAGAGAAAAGAGGAGTTAAACTATTTCCAGCAACACTTTAGGTGTGTCTAAATTCTCATATCATTTCAAATAATCATTGATTTACACTTGATGCTAACAGGGCTATGCAATTTATAAAAGAACACAGTATAGTGAACAATTTAACTGATCCAACAACAAGATGACAGGACTCCCTTCTGTGAGCATAAAGAAGGGTTTTGACCAGCTTTGTTATACTGACACTCCTTGTACTGTAACACTGATTATTATCGGTATTTATTAATTGAATTTAGGAATAAGATAAGATAAGAGAGATAACATTTTCTGCACACTTCTTCAGGATAACCCCAAGTAATTATGTTTTGTATTAGTTGTACAATTGGCTTTCTCCTCAATTGAATTTAACCTGAAGCTATTTTCACTAGTGTTGTGCTGGCTTTTATAGTAAACCACTTATAAGAGCCTCAAATAAAAGAGTTATTGACAGGGAATGCAGTACAGTGGTCCATTTATTGTCTCAATTGAACCCATGTATTTCTGCAGTAAATGCAAGAAAATAAATCTCCAATTTCAGTGTATAAGACATTCAAACTAAAATGGTTTATATAATCATTTGAATCATACTTTGATTGAAGTTCACAAGCAACTTTAAGGGGGAAAACACACTACAGTACATTCATCTGAATTCCAAGCAGTAGTTGAATTAGAGACATTGATTGTTTGCCTTTATTAAAACAATGATTATTTGAATGTGTGTTAGTGGACCTGGGACCTGGACTGCATTTGACCTAATGCTTACATAATCTTGGCCTGGACTTCCATGTGAGTCTGGTCTGATACGTTTTTTTATCTCAAACATTTAAAATAAAAACTAAGCCAATTTCTATTTTCCTCCTTTTAGGGACTCACACAAAGGCCCCATCTGTTTTCATCTTTGGATTACAACAATATTTAAAGACTGAAACAGTGAGTCCAGCATGGGAACCAACCCAAAAAGGACAGTGACAGTCCAGATGGTGCCTCAGCTGGCTGTGATAGACACGCTGGGCAATAAGGAGCCGAATGCCAACTGGGCGAACGAGCCCGACCTCCAACTCTCTCAGGTTTGTCCAAAAACAACCCTCACATCTCCCGATCACACACAGGATAACTCATCTCTGACTGCCGCTCCCGATATCACACAAATCCCCCAAACTGCTTCAAAGGGAGGAGAACCAGTCTGCAGCGCTGTGTCAGACAAACCAGTACCGACTAATGGAAACCAGACGAAGACAGAACCTGTGACAGGAGGAGATCAACAGATGGAAGACCTGTCTCTAACAAGCCAAAGTGTGGGTGAAGCAGGACGAGACCAGAGGGATTCAAACGCTAATATTAAAATGTTTAGCCAGGCTGATAAAAAGGATATCTTTAAGGCAGACACAGATCTAACAGCCTCAAAGATCGACATGCAGAACAATGATTGCAGAATAAAGGGGCCGAGTGCAGCAGAGGAGGAATGTGCAAAGTTGGCATCCTCCTCACGAGAGGACAGTAATAAAAATGTACCTGCAAGTAATACAAATCTCAACGACCCCTGTGAATTAAGGCAAACAGCATCTGAGCCGCCACACGATAATAAAGGGAGCAGTACAGCTCCAAAAAATAAAGACACAGCTGTACCACAAAAACTTCAAGAGCCGGATCATATGTGTAGCAGCTCACAAAGCTCTGTCAGTCCGAAAGAGACTCCCAAAGCTCAACAACGCATAGAAACTACTGCAGCTTCTCATTGCTCAACTACACCTCCGTCTAAGAGCAATGATGTAGAGGTTTGGTGTGCTGATAAGACTTCAAGTTCATCACATCCAGAGAAGGACTTGCAACCAGTAAAGGAAGCACAAGTCTCTTCAGATAAACATCAACCAGCGTCTTCTCAGAAGGACTTATCCACGCTGGATGATCCCAAGGAGACTCCCAAAGCTAAACAAAGCATAGAAACTACTGCAGCTTCTCATTGCTCAACTACACCTCCGTCTAAGAACAAGGATGCAGAGCTTAGGTGTACTGATACGAATTCAAGTTCAACACATCCAGAGAACATGCCTCAAGAAAAGAAACCTCATGTCTCCTCAGATAAACATCATCCAGCATCTTCACAGAAGGACTCCTCCACTCTGCCCCAGGCGTCACAAATCATGAAGGCAGATGCGTCGGAGGAAGCCACCCAGATCAACACATCTGTCTCTGAAGGGCAGCAGCAGCTCGGCAAGCTGTTCAAGGAGGCTTCAACGATGACTTTATCCCCGTTCCCCACCCCAGTCAAGCAGCTTCATGATATGGAGGTTCAGGCGGTTGCAAACACGTGCAGCAAGGCCGTGTCCACAAGTCCCAGCCTGCTGCCTTTCTCTGTGCCTCGCAACGGTGGAGCGGTCCCCAGGGAGGCGGCGCAGAGACTGGCTGTCGTCTACCAGGCCGACGGGGGTGTGGGAATACATCAGATCAGCATGAGTCCTCTACCTACTGATCCAAGGTCAGAGAGACTCACGGTTGAGGCGGAGATGTGCCCCAACCAAAACGTCGGTGTGGTTTTTCCTTTAGAAACGTTGTCCCAGCAGCAGGACAAAAGGCTCGGAGCAAAGCCTAAAGACTCGGCTCTCTGCAACACACAGCCAGTTTATCAGATCAATATTGAACACAGCAACCCCAAGGAGCAAGGAGAGACCGGTAACTCCCAGAATGAAACAAGTGTTCAGAAGTCTACAGCCAAAACAGCCACTGCTGAGGCTCCCTCTCTTATATCAGGAAAAACCCAAGAGACAGCCGGTGCTTCCAAGGCTGGATCTGCTGACAGTAACAAAGCTGCGTTGTCTCAGGCTGCTGTTAACACCAAGCCAACTCAGGCCCCGCCAACAGCAACAAAAACAGCATCCAAGCCAGAACCAAGGAAAGTAAAAGCTGCAAGTCCGAAACAGAAGGCTAAAGCTGGCGGTAAAGCCTCGAAGAAGGAGACAAAGTCAAGCAAACAGAAGATGGAACAAGAGAGGAAGAAAGAAGAGGACGAGCTGAGGGAAAAGGGCATCCATGATGTCGTCTGGGATGAACAGGGCATGACCTGGGAGGTCTACGGGGCGTCGGTGGACCCAGAATCCCTTGGTTTTGCCATTCAGAGCCACTTGCAGTGCAAAATCAAGGAGCAAGAGAGGAAACTGGTGGTGCAGACCTCCATCAGGAAGTCGGACTCTGGTGCGGACTCGCCGGCCCACGTCAAGAAGAACAAAAGGAGGCAGCAGAACATTTTCAGGTCAATGCTGCAAAATGTCAGACGGCCAAACTGCTGCGTGAATCCCCCTTCCTCCTCCGTCCTCGAGTAGCAAAGCGCCAGAGGTAGCCAATGTCAAACTCTTCCCTTTTTCCTAGAGGTCAAAATGTTCAGCCCAGTCTCACGGCATTTCGTGTTATAGTCACGAAATTTATTTAATCTATTGATTCGTGTTCACCAACACGATTTTCGCATTTTTTTCGTGTCACAGCACGATTTTAAAAGCAATGCATTTCTATTGGTAGCATGTTTCGTGTGCACCACGTCTTTTTGTCCGGTCGGGTCTTGGAATACCAGAAGCTGTATGGTTCATAAAAACATATTCTTACTCGATATCTTACCATAAGCCTAACCCTATCCCTTTTATTTTAAATTGTATAATGTCTGAGTTTTTTTGCCGTGCGCGAGGAAAAGAAATGGCTCAGAGCCTCAGAATACTGACATCTGTATTTTATTTAATCTTTTTTTCCTTCTAATTTGTTATTATTTGGTGCAGGCACGAAACATACTACCAATAGAAATACATTGCTTCTAAAATCGTTCTGTGTCAGAATACTGAAATCTGTATTTTTTTAAATCTGTTTTTCCTTCTAAATTGTTATTATTTACATTGCTTTTAAAATCGTTCTGTGTGACACGAAAAGAATGGGGAAATGGTATTGGTGAACACGAATCAATAGATACATTTTTTGACTATAACACGAAATGCCGTGAGACTGTGTTGCTATATTTAGAATTTGGAGGTTGAAATGTTTGGTACGGCTGCAGTTTTAAACACGAGGTTTACGTTTTTGAGTTGTCGCTCAAAATACCTCAAAGAATACGTTTTTAGGGTCTGTTGGGAAGTGTGGACTTGTATCTGGAGAGGTGCATTACATACAGGATATTCTCTTTATAAAATGCATGTGTTTGTGCATATCTCTATTCCTATACAGGTGTGTGTGTTCAACAAAAACAGAATTTTCTTTGGGGGTGAACAAAGGGTCATCTTAGGTATGTTGTAAACGTCATGATTCGTACCATGCTTTGATAACACTGATGTCATTAGGGTGGTGCCAATAAAGATATTTGACTATGAGAGAGAGATGAGGTCATGATCTCTTCACACACATTTAGAAATGCTGCTTATCCAACACTCAGAAACTGAACACGCTGAGGAGGAGTCTGAGAAGCGGCCTCAGGCTTCTTCTCAGTGTGAGCTGCAGAAGACTTTAATTTACGGAAGATAAATCTCTTGAAATACATCTGATTGTCTTTTCCCGCATGGCCTTAGGTCACAGGTTTAAAATCAAACTAAGTCCCGTAAAATGAGTTTTATTTTGTTCTACCAGTACTGCTTTGGTGTAAATGAACGATTTAAATGCATTGATACAGCGAGTGGGGGTTCATCTCGCCTGATTAGTTGCAAACAGTGAAATAATTTGCTTGTTTTTAACACTTTTATTGTACCATAATGCTCAGAATAATTTTTTTAAACATCGGCGGTTCTAGATCAATATTTCTGAGGGCTAGTTATTTTATGAGAGGGGCATATCAAATGCGGGACTAAAAGAAAAAGACAGTGGTAAAGATTTTTAAATATTTAGGTTTGTATTTAGTCTCAAAACAAAAAGCCATGGTGTTTTCTCCTTTCAGAGGGGGGCATGATTTTAAACGTCAAACACTGAATACTGGAACAGGAATGATGGTTTAGAAATATCAATTGAAGTGCGAAATATCAGTGGAGAGGAGGAATATGTTGGCATTCACAACGCCCCATACATGACTTTGGAAATGTAGCGGTTTCATTGTTACTTGAACTTAATAGCGTCCAAATAATCATGTCAACACCTGGTCTGCAGGTCACCTCATGCATAATTCCTAAGAGGACACTTTAAGAAGAATTTTCTCAACACCATTTAAACCTCACTGCATCGCACTGCATGTCTCCGTATCACGTGATTCTTCGTGACTCCAGTACACCTAACGCAAACAAATAAGACTTTGTAGCTCCGCAAAATGAAGGGGATTGAAACGGTGTGAAATGATCCAGCCTTCTGAGCTGTGAGGGGATCAGCCCCTTCCTACATCCAGGCCTTGGTTGAACCATAAACTCCACGTGCACTTCGCTCGGCGTCAGCCAATCAGCTTGCGACTCCATCTCTGCGAGTGTGACCCAGGTACACCTGAAAAACACACTGGTTGCTATCCTGGCTCCTAAATGATGGAATGAGCTCTCCATTGACATCGGGACATCTGAAACTCTGCATATGATCCGTCGCAAACTGAAAACACTTCTGTTTCCATTGTACGGAAACTCTTTAAATAACTTTAAAGCAAAGAGTTAGCTTAGGCCTTGTCACTAATTCCCCAGCACTTACTATGGTATGACTCGCTTGAAGTGAATATATCTTTCCTTGTTGTTCGGAGTTTGGATCTCTATGGTTTTTGTACTTATTGTAAGTTGCTTTGGATAAAAGCCAAATGTCATATAACCCCTTTTCCCACTTGCAGCAGAACACACTGTCATTTAAACATCACTGCATCGTATGTCTCCATATCACACGGTCCCTCTTGACTCCACTTAAAACAATAACGCAAACAAATAAGACTTTGCAGCTCGGCAAAAGAAAACAAAGGGGGTTGAAACTGTGTGAAGTGACCCAGAAGAGTCAACTCTTCAAGGTTGTTTGGAGGAGATCTACAGATCAGCGCTGAATCCAGATCTGGACTGCATACATGCCATGAAATTATGAATTAACTCAAGACTTAAGAGCGTCATATCCACTCGTTAAGCTCTTTGAGAAGCGCCCTGAGGGGATGGAGGGGGGGAGACACCCAATCCTCTCTCTGCACATTACCTCATTGTCATCAGCGTATAAAAAAAATACAGAAAAGACTAAAAGACTAGCTACTGATAAAAGAGCTAGGCAAAAAGAAATACCCAGAATCCAACACAATCGAAGGAGAAAGAGGGGGCATGCGTTAATTAACGAGCGACTAATCTCCGCCAAATTAATAACCGGGTCATGGATGTGAGGAAGAGAGGGATGAAAAGAGGAATGCAACACGATGTCTCTGGGTGCAGCGATGGGAATGTCGTCCCTGTCTTCTCCCCATAACCCCTCCTAACCTCTCCCTTTCTCCCCCGCGCTCCCATCACAAACCCTCTTTGTGGCGCTCCCAAGAAAACCTTCATCGGATGCCAATTTGCATAAAGGCAACAAGCAACGACACTTTCTCTCCCCCCTCCTGTGGGAGAGGACGGCGGCGGGTCCTCCCCTAGTAATGGCAGTGCAATTCTTCTTGTTTTAGGACACACACACACACACACACACACACACACACACACACACACACACACACACACACACACACACACACACACACACACACACACACACACACACACACACACACACACTCTCACACACAGACAGAAACACATACACACACACTCTCTCTATCACACACAGACAGAAACATATAC
>NW_011368330.1:0-3758 GCF_000735185.1 Notothenia coriiceps | reverse complement strand
CACACACTTCTCCGCCTCATTCTGTTTTCATTTACTCGTTCGTTATCTGACCAGCTTCAATCTTGTAGGCTACTCACTTCGTTTCTTGTAGCCCTCTAAAGGGTTTTGGAGGTTGATGCCTCGTGAACGTGAGTTGTTTGGCTTTCTTGTCCGCAGCAGCAGAAAGCATTTTCGAATGTTTGAATGAATCAAAGTGGTCGCCACCGTCGATTTTCTCGTATGCTGCAACACACAGTTGCACGGGGTGCAGAATAGTTTCCCCCCACTTTTTGCCCGGTCTTTAGTAGAAATGTTCGTTGGTAAATGAGCTCTATACAGTGTTGTTTACATTCTGTGATGCGCGAGCTGATGACGTCACTTCTAGACGAGTTAACTTTTTTTTCTTCTCAACTTCGTGTGGAAAAATAGGGGGATTATGAGGCCTTTTGATAAATATGCGGCTTTTGAAAAAACTGCGCCATTTTGCTGATTATGCGGTAAATTCTGCGATCGCAGAATCGCGTTTTTCTGGAGGGTCTAATATAAAATAAAATATAAAAATAAAAATAAAAAATAGTGCAAGAAGTCTATAAAGGTCAATAGAATATCATTTATACAATAGCAGAATGTAAAATTAAATATTGTAAAGTAAGATGAAATGAAATAAGGTTTATTGCGGTGATAACTATTTAGATAAATAAGTAAATTGCAAGATGACAAACAGATGAATGTTTATCGAGGCACTTAACAGAGCAGACTGTATTGATATTGGAATGTGGACATTACACGGATGTTTGCTGACTAATATAGATTATTCTTGGGGATTGTAGTCCAGTGTAGACAATATCATTTCCAAGTAATATAGAGATGCTTGTAAGACCTGAAAACTAAAAGTAATACAGGTTTAGGTTATTGTTTAAAAAAAATAAGACTTTTCGAGAAATAAACTATTTGTTTACATTTTAGCACTTCTCTTCGTTTATTTCTATTCTTTTACTTCTCTTATGTGTAAGGCCTTGTCTTTTATGCTGCTGCAACGCAAAAAAAACTGTTAAATAGGCTTAGTCTTCTTTTAAATTGCCCTTCATTCCCTAATTTCTACCTTTCTGAGAAGCATTTTGTCCGCCCGTCTCTTTGAAGAGAGCCTGGATGTTGTTGTTCAGGCTGGACTCCAAAGTCGAGGGACGACCAGCTTAAAAAACAAGATCATACATGTTGTTGTTGTTATGTTATCCTCCACAGTCAAGTTCACATTCTCCTACACTGAGTTTCAACCAGCGGAACAGGTTTGATTTGTTTTTGGAGGGAATTAAAAAGCACTTACTGGTAGAATCCATGTTGTCTGCTTCTCAGACTCTCGCGAAACAGGTCGTCCCAACCAGAGCAAATGAGGAAAACTGAAAGAAAACTGTCTTGTTTACACTAATAGTTTACTCAACAATAACAATAACTGTCTATCTGCAGCCGAATGAGTGACAGAACTGTAAGTGATCTGCAGACAGCAGAAACATCAGCTTAACCAACATTAATGATAAAAAACACTTGCAACCAATCAGAAGAAACACAAGCAGAACAACCTAAATCAAACTGTCAGAGCTTACCATTGAAGCTTTCTACTTTAATTAATGTCTTCCTCTGCTGCTACCTGTGCTGGAAATGACGTGGTCAAGCCTGGTAGTTTCAAGTGAGACAGGGTGAGAGGAGGAGGAAGTTCAGAAGAGGGAAGTCCCTGTCTAGACTGCAAAAGCCAAAAAAAATGAACACAACTGCATTAAGAAGGATTTTATTTTTGAAATGTGGCGAGATATAAACACACAATGAAATCACTTCAAAATAAATAGCTTATTTTTCAACACATATTTTGACTCAGCAGGAAGTACACAGTGGTAATCAAGTAATCAGTTTAATGCTCCTGACAGCAGATTATTGGCATTCATTTTCTATTTTTACAAACAAGAGCAACTACGGGAATCAAACTAGATTGAAAATAAACATTTCTGGAAACAGTCCAACACGCGTCCTTTTGATCAAGATGTGACACACCTGTATATCATCTACAGATAAACCTGAAATGTGAGTTCTTTAATACATGTATTTGTACAGTGCTACTTCATAAAGTGGTGCAGGAAGGAGTCCTAAAACCAAGAAATTAGTCAGCATTTTAGGAATTTATGTTATCGCTCATCTGGAAGTCAATTATGTTTTTGGTTGTTAGCCTGAAATAAGGTCTGTGGCTACCTGTTACAAGCTGAAGATATTTTTGTTCTACAACATAAAATACATCACTAAATACCACGTTGGTGAATTTAAAAATGGCGGTTGCTAACAAGTGTCTAAATGAGACGAATAAATGTCATCACGCCCAACATTAGCCGCCTTTAGCTTAGCGGTGGTGACGTGAAGTCATGTGACCGTGCTGTAGTTCCTTTATAGCCCAACATTAGCCACCTTTAGCTTAGCGGTGGTGACGTGAAGTCATGTGACCGTGCTGTAGTTCCTTTATTTATAGCCCAACATTAGCCAAAATCCAATTGAAAAATCCCATTGGCTTTTTGTCGAGTGAACCAGGTGGATGCTAACTTTCAGATCGTCCTATAAAAATACCTCATCCCTGCACCACTTGAATCTCTTTTATCTACACAGTCTCTTTATTCCGCATCCAGCATTGCTTCAGTTTTAAGAATCCGTGGATTGTCTCAGACTGAGTGTTTTCAGGGCGGAGAGGCAGAGAAGGAGGTGAGGGGGAGGCAGAGCAGGGAGCAGTAGGACGGGTGCAGAGGCTGGACCTGACCCGGAGACGGTTTATAGGATCTCCAGTCTGAACCACTTCCTGATTTAGAGCACAGAGACACCTCACACCTGCAGGTACAGAATAAATAATGATTAACACATGCACAGGTGCAGAACATTAGGCTGTGAAATTCAAATGTAATATTTGCTTTAACACATAATTTCCACCACATTTAGCCATTATCTTATGTTTGACCTCTGGGGCAAATCAATGCTGTTCTCCTGGTTTCTATGAGAGGCATATTAGCTGTTTTACTGCATGAAAATCAATGTTGCTGCTCATCATTGACATATCCCAGACTGTGAGGAAAAATAAATTCAGCTTAGCATTTAGTACACAGAAAGTTGCATTCTTTAAAGATGATGATAACTGAAAAGTAATGAAGGGAAGTTTTCTACACTTTTGTATTGGTACTTATTATTGTGTTAAGGTTTATGATGTACCTGGTGACACTTTGGATGAACTTCTTCTCGTCCTGATCCAGACACACAGCGAAAGTCGTTCCATCTTCTCTTCCATGAACCTGCACCTTATCCGCCTTCACCTCGGAGACACAGATGTGCTGCAAGCGGAGAAAAGAGGTCTCATATTCATGTTGGTGAGATCTTCATAGTATCAAGTGAATACTTAAAACAAAAGGTAATTATAAATCAAATATGATCAATCATATTCTTGTATAGACCCATAATGAGAACGCTTCTTGATGGTTTTTGAATATGTACGGTAAGCTTACAATTTTAGTTGTTGCTGTTTTGATAACTTTGCGTTTTAAAGAGGGTGTTGAGATCTTCATAGTATCAAGTGAATACTTAAAACGAAAGTTAGTTATAATCAAATATAATCAATTACCGTAATTTTCGGACTACAAGGCGCACCTGAATATAAGCCGCAGCAGCTAAATTGAATGATGTGTACATATATAAGCCGCACTGGACTATAAGCCGCAGGTGTTTTAATGTTTCATTACCATATGTAAGGGTTCGTGCAC
>NW_011368329.1:51436-67716 GCF_000735185.1 Notothenia coriiceps | reverse complement strand
TCAAAGTAAATGGATATTCGTTTTTAATAATCGTGATATCAATTATTGACCCAAATAATCAAGATTATGATTTTTGCCATGATCGAGCAGCCCTACATCATTCTACACATGTCAGTGCTCAGCATTAACATGTTACAGTTAGATACTTTTTATTCTGTGCTTCAAGCTTACCTCATTATAGTGAGTGTGGTCATGTCCAAAGCCACTCTGGTTCCTGGTTTCAGCTGAGACTTGTCCAACTGGATAGAAATATTTAAAGATTAGTGTTTTCTGTTTCTGAAAAAAAGGTTTTTAAAAATGAATGAGACTTCAATGTCAATCCTTTATTCAACCAGATGGTCCCATTGAGATCATAGATCTCTTTTTCAAGGGAGACCTGCAAAATGTGCATTGTGCTGGTATATTTGGAATTGTTTGCTCTATCCAAAAATAAAAACAAGGTTGTATTGTAAAAAATAAATATGTGGTCAAAACATTATGTATTTAGTTATGGACTGGTGTGCCAAATATTTGATTTGTTGGATTGGCCAATAACAGATATTATTATACTAATAATAATAATTAGTGGTACATTAGGCGCTTTCACACCGCAGTACTTTTCCCACAAAGGTTCATCAGAACTTAGTGCATGATAACTTTTTAGTTCTCATGCACTAAGTACAGATCGCGTTCACACCGGAATAAGTCCCTGGGGGAGAATTGGGGAGGATTAGTCAAATGAAGCCGCTGACGTCACTTCTTCTTCTTCTTCTGCTTTGGGTTTACTGGCAGGCCGCAAACAACTTCACGGCGTATACTGCCACACGAAGCCCCCGGCCGGAAGTCCCCGGAGTTGGGGAATGGCTTCAGTAGAAGCTGCTGGGATAACTCCCAGCAGCTTCTACTGAAGCCTTCCGAGTAAATCGCCAGAACGCCAACACCTCCTCATCTCCACCGCGCCCATGTTTTCTTTTGTGTTGCCATAAATTAGTCTCTCTGCGTTTGTGCTAATGCTAATACTAATAATGCTAATGCGAGGATAATAAAATGGCGGCTTCACAAAACTTTTTGGGAGTTTTACGGGGCGTGGTTTGCAATCCGCCCAATCAGACATAGGAACCTTTTTCTCCCACGAAAAAAAAAGTTTCTGATTAACTAATTTTAGTTCCGGCTCTTTTTGTTGTGAACGCGAGATTTCGGAACTGTATCGGAACTAAAGTGGGAAAAGTACTGTGGTGTGAACAAAGAGGTCACATTAATTTAAAAAATCCAACCATACCATCATGCCTCTACATACACCTTTAAAAACAGGTCAAATGAATAACTTTCACCGTAGCTGGATATTTCAGGTCACTTTTATGTTCTGCATAGCACATATATGCAGGTATTTTTGCAATATATTACTTTTTTTGTCAGTCTCCTGAAAATATGAGAAACAAAAACAAAACAAGATGCTTTACACATTTGTATCTGTTCAGCACATACCTGTCTGCGACATCCAACCACATATCTGGGGCCGTTGGTGGCCTTGACAATGACTGGAAATAAACAAAAACAACAAGTTAGCATCACATGCCGGAGTTGATCACAGTTTGACATGTTTCAGTCACAAGTTGTCATTAGAAATGGTTAATAAGTCACTAAACTTCAAGAGGGTAAATCTTAAGCCGGAATCAGCATCATGTATTTGAGACTGATTGATAAAGAAATGATTTGTTATCCTAAAATGAACACTCTAAATCCCCCACTAAATCCTCTAGCCATTAAATGATTCTGCCGCTACTTGTTAACGTGATATTTCATCCAATTAACTTACATTTCTCCTCTGTCAGCTGTTTGAGAACTTCTCCAACAATCTGCAAATAAAAAAAGGGAAAAGATGGGGTTAGCATAGTCTCAATAAAAGTCTGACTCTGATCCCCTCTCTCCTGTTTGTCTATGAAAGTCCCTTCCACTGTCTTCACCCACTGAAACACCATTCTCTCTTCACCAACAGACACAAACACTTTCACAAACATTGTATAAATCGAGATGACTGTATTTCACTTTTTATTACTTCACTGTCATCTAGCATTGTTTTAGTAAATGATGACATACATTATAACCCTGACTTGTTGTTGAGGGAAGCACTGTGTTGCTAACTCCAGGTCTTGGCCTTGTCAAAAACGCTGCATCACTACTGTGATGTTCTCTTTTATTTTGGGAGTCCAGGAATTACATAATAATCTTCCAGTTTTATATCTATACCTGCTTTAACAAATCTAAAGTATGGTTCCTTGCTGGTGAAAATATATTTCCTCAGTCTCACTCTCAAATGTCCTTGGTTGTATCAAATGATAATGCAGTCCTTTGTAAAATGTTGTAATAATACAACTACAATAATAGAAAGTGACTCATTTAGTGGAGATTCAATATATACAAGAATACTTCGATCTACTGTTGCAGCCACTTGTATTATCCAGTGGGAACCTAAACTCTTAAATGTAAACAAGTACAGAACATATTCTTACCTGACCAACACTTTGCAGAGCCTTCAGGTCATTTTCTGATTTCTCATACTGTTTTGTTTGTTCTCTCAGCTGTTCTCTCACTGGAAAACAAACAAGGGGAATAGCCAGAAGTTATTTTCTGCAGTTTTCGTTAACAAAGACGAACATACATCCGATGATGACATTGTTTGTTACAGTTAAGAATGGCAGCTCACTGTCAAACAAACATGCTAACGTTAGCTAGTCAAGTTAGCTTAACGTAAAACTGTTGATAAAGTCGTCAGCTACAATGCGAATTCAATTTGTATCACGGTAGTAGACCGTACACGGACTGATGTTAACTGAACGTTATCAGTTATTAACGTATTTTAATGTTCGGCATAACACTAATGTTACAGTTGTTTGTCTAATACCAATAAGCTAAGTTAGCACAGCTAGCGTCGACTGGTTTAGCGTCACTTCCATTCATTTCTATGAGGGATGCTAATTGCATGACAAAGCAGTAGCTAGCTGGCCAGCTAGCTGATGCTAGCAAGCATCAACCTATACTATTGATTATATATAATCAAAATAAACACCATATTGTTGCCACACTAGAATCAACAACATTAAACAGCCTCTTACATTCTTTTAACCGCCCGTCAATTTCTTTGTGTTCCAGTAATTTTTTTCTGTAGTCTTGCAGCCCTTTCTCCCTGGTGTCCGCCATGATGCCCCACTGAATGCTGGGAAACTGTAGCGTCACAAAAAGTATTTTGCTATTAGCGGCCACCCCCACTTTGCTATGCTGTATTTTTTAAAGTAAGAATTTATTTTTCAACTATTTCTGCTGATGTTAAAATATATTGCACTTTAAAATGACTTTTCCTACCAATTAAGGGGCGTTACATTTCATCTACAATAACAGTAATATCCAGTGCATTTACTCAAGTAGGCCTACTGTTTTTAAGAGACAAACCAAAAAATATCAAAGATTGAAATTGTTTAGGTATAGGCTACTTATACTTTAGTTGAGTATGTCCACATTGTGCTACTTTTACTCCAATACATTTATTTAGTTACTAGCTGATTTGCAGATTTAAAAGTTTAATACAAAATATAAATCTACAAGTGCATTATTATATATTATTGTAGGTTAAGCAACCAATTTGTATATTACGTAGTCAAAATAAACCCCACTTTTAACAAGTGTGATGAACACATTATTGCATCAATAATTCTGATAAAATTAATTTAAAATATGTGGTGCTTAAATTGACCATTCTGCATGACATTTAGTTGTAACTGAATATTGTTACACTGTAGTATTGCTTCATTACATAAGTAAATAATCTGAGTACTTCTTCCACCTTCCCCTTGAAATGTATCCATTGTTGTGTTTTCTTTAACACCTTTTTGTTAATACTCAAATCCCATGCTTGTAAATTGCATCATAAGGATTCACATAAGTCTTCAACTTTGTGTCAGGTGAAGATGGTCAAGTTCCTTAGAAATGTTTCAGTTTTCATCATCGTTGAATATATAGCAAGAAGTGTTGGAGAGAATGAGTGGCTACTAAATAAAAATGTTTTGTGCATAAAGTAAGCTATATATATATATTTAAATACAGTCACATGTTCCTATATATCAGTGAATATGCTTGAAAGTATTTGGTTTGCTGCCATTCAAGTCAGAAAACAAAAAAGAGGTTACCATGGTTCACCTTTACACCTCGAACATCTTTCTCCGCCTCAGTTACAAATATGTGGGTTTCCCTAAAGGCCCCGATACACCGGCCCGAAATCGGCAGTAAATGGGAGCCGGGCCGAACATGAGCGTGAGCACGCCCTATTCGGAGTGGTGTGCGCCGCACCGTTGGGTCTTTTCTGCCGACCTGACGCCTTTTCTTGCCGATTCAACCCGTCGGGAACACCACCGGAAGTCGGACAAAGGGATAACACTGATTGGCTGTTCAGCTAGCGAATCAGTGCATGAGAAGCGTTAACGGAAGTGAGGGAGGTAAACAAATGATTTAATATGGAATGGAAGTCCGTGGATTGGTCAATTTGGACCAATCAGCGGGGGCTTAACGTAACGGCTCTGCGGACGTAACGGCTCCACGGATTGGTCCATTTGGTTCCGGGTAACGCATGACATCATGAGGTACCCGGAAGATTCAATGGACAGTGACGTATCTCCAAAGAGGCGATAATAATGCTAATGCAAGAAAAATAAAATGGCGGCTTCACAAAACTTTTTGGGAGTTTTACGGGGCGTGGTTTGCAATCCGCCCAGCCAATCAGAAATGGGAACCTTTTTCTCCCATGAAAGTACCTACGTTGCTCGGATAGTTTAAAAATCAGCTCCTAAGTTCTAACCCTATCTCCTATTCCTTGACCTCCGAGTGAAACGTCACGGGGTTAAGGGATAGTGGATAGTGGATAGGAGAATTCAAAAGGACTTAGGAGAAGAGACTGCGGTACTTTAGAGAATCCGAATGCACTTTGACTATCCGACGTGTTTATGATGTGCCAGCGGACGTCATAAATGTGCGTTTGCTGCTGTGGGGAAACTATGGAAATTACAGTTTTCTATACAGCGGACTCCAACATGGATCTTTACTAAGAACGAGGGACTAACTGTAAACTCATCTAGAGANTACCCGGAAGAATCAATGGACAGTGACGTATCTCCAACGAGGCGTTTTGGGGAGGTATTTTCTGTGTTAGAGTTCTACTCGCTACAGGGTGTACTTTGAGGGTTTTGACTCTGCAGACCGTTTACATGCATAAAAACCTTCATAACATCCCACGCTTTTTGAGAAAAATATGCAACTGCGTGTGTTAATAATTGCACGTTTTCACTGCTCATATGCGGGTTCGGGTCGGGTTGCGGATCTTGTGCCGACGGGTCGGGTTGCGGAACTAATTGGCAATATGTGCGGGTAGCGGGGCGGGTTCGGTATTGCACGTCACGGGTGCGGGTCTTGAAAATCAGACCCGTGCAGGACTCTGCCCTGGGTATGAGTTCTGATATTTTTTGATGTGAGGTATTTTTCAGTTATATTTGTTTGTACTACTGCTTCCTTTTTTCGAAAAACATTTCGTATGTATCTTATTATGAGAATATTCATAAAACTTTGAATTCTGTCTTTTGCAAAAACGTATGCATTCCGGACAAACTCAACCTTCAGTGTAATCTTATTATCTTATGGAAATGTGATATTTAATTTTAATTGGAGTGTGTGGGATCCTCTTCTAATGAGCACCTGTTCATTTAAAGGAAAAGCTGATGGCAACCTGATGAAGCAACAAGCAAAAATACTCTTTCTAGTCTTTAATGTAATATATTATGTTAAGAAAGTGATATCCTTGGAGCTTTGATTCATCTGTAAGATTTCATTTAAAAGCCTTTGCAATATAACGCAGTAGGTTGCCCTTATTCACAAAGAGTAGAAATTAAGTGTCAAATAAAAAACTGAGACTAAATAACGCTTTTCACTACACTATAAATACATTATTGGAAAGCAAGTGTTATAGGGTAAATATATTTTCAATAACACATCATAAGTGCCCTTGCCTTCAAGTTTGATGAAGTCAAAGCACAGAAATGTAGGACATAGAACTTAACCATTTGAAAAGCTGAGTTATCAAACTGGCTGTGCTTCGGCTCCTCCCCAATCTTTTGAAGTGTCCAAATTATGATGGAGGAAAAGATCCCTCCCAGGCCCGGTCTGATAAAGACAGATTGAAACCTTATCGATTTTGAAAGCGAATAAAAAATATCCAGAGCAGAGAAAACTCAGAGGGAATGCTGAGCACAGTGGTTGAGACTCTGGATTGCTTCCTACTCTTCTCACAGCATCCCTCTGTGCCCCGGGCCTCCCATCGTCTCGCACTGTGGTGCTGGCAGTGAGCGCGACAGCTGGTCTCCATGCTTTGCCTCCAATCTCTGTCTCAGAACACCCAGCGACTTCGTTCTATCATCGAGTCCCGTGAGCCGATCCAGGCTTTCATTTCCTGACGGCTGACATCTGATGTTCCTCTACAGATGCTGGTTTAAATCATTCATACAGATCTTTCTTGTTTCAATTTGGGGATCGCTGCCGCGCTACTACAGTGATGCTGTTGCTGCGATTGATTATTGCAATGCAAGAACCGTTGTCCCTGTATACCCTTGTTGTCTCCATGGAAAGTCAAGCAGCAGCAGCAGCAGCATAATCTCAAAGACTTAGTAACCCTGCTTGAAACTGCAGAATATGATATACCATTGGTATGTTTTCGTACACATCACTGCACAATGTATAACCAACTTAAATGGCCTTCTTTAAATGTACAGAAAGAAGACACACACATTGGCTTCAGCTGATATTTAAATGCATTTATCTTAACTATCCCCCTTATTTAAAGCAGTATTTTGTACGCTACTCGCCAAATCATCAAGTTAGACATTCTGTTCTGATGTATTTCTCTGTCCCCTCTGCAAAAAAATAGATTTGCAGAAGAGCGTTCATTTTCAAAGCCCCAACAGACTTGAATACTTTACCTGCTGCTATTAGATCTCTTGCATCATTGGGTATGTTTAAACATGCATTATCATCTCACTTTCAACTGGCCTGCACTTGTTATTAATGAAACTGATATTGATGAAACTGAGTTGCTCGACTGTCTCAAATTGTAATGATTGTATGCATTGCTTGAATTTCACTTAACAGACTGTATGTGGTTTGTCTTGTGTGTCATGTTTTACATTTTGTCTTTTTGTTTTCGTATGTCTGTAAGTTCTTGCTATTGTCGGGAGTCGGGACCCCCTTGAACACGAGATGGTGCATCTCAAGGGGTTTATCCCAATGAATAACATTTTCTATATACGTATATTTGTAGTGAAGGAAACTTGCAGGATTTTATTTTTCACTCTGGTATTCGTCCTTGGGCGTTTGTCAGTTTGTTACTGACGTTTATACAGCTGTATCTCCACTGTTGAACCAGCCGAACAGTAAGAGGAGACAATCTGCATTGGTGTGCACCTGTGTGTGTATTAATGTTTACCGTGTACCGTCACAGATGCCTGCATCAGCCCTGACTTCCTCCAAATCATGTAAATACATATTCCACCAGAGAGAATAATCCTTCCAATTTAGAGAACCGTGCCACTGCAGTGACCTCACCTGTACTGTTAAGTTGCATAGGGATTCCCCGGATACAAGCCAGTGTTTTTATAAACTTAACAGTCATTACTTAAAGCTTGTGGTGTTCAAAGCCCACGTGAAACTGAACAGGGACAACATCACTTGACTTCATCTTTCTTCTTGCGTTTTTACAAGACAATGAATGGCTCCCAGACCGCACAGATAAATGAAACAACACATCTTCTGGGAGCAATTTGAGTTTTAACACTTATGGTGAGTATTTCACTTACTGTATTGAATTTTAAACATATCCATTAGTTGGTCTAAAACTCTTGTTTGAATCAGCTTTCCATCGTGACAGATACATCATTCTCGTGGGAAGAACTGAGAAGTTTTTTCCGCTTTGCTTTGTGTGAGTTTGAGGATTGGATCTTACCTAGTTCATTAGTCAGACAGTTGGGGTATTTTCGGAGTGGGCCTGCTTCCATCAGCTGTAATGCAGATATGACATAGCGCTCATAAGCCTGATGAAGCCTTGGCTCATAGCAGTAGGTTGAGAGGCTCAGGGAGATTGCCTACTGCAGAGCCACGGGGCTTTGGTAGTTTCCACTTGATTAAGCCCGACTCAATGCACTCTGCACTTGCTTTAATTTAAAAACTGCAAGGGGAAAAAAAATGTAATGAGAAAGTCAAATTCATAGATATGATGTAATTGACTTTGCTGAACATCTAGGAATCCGACGGAGTTTGATTAGTGGAACCTAATCATAGTTTAATTAGTGGACTTAGACGAGATACGGCCTCCACCGAGGATCCTTTGGAACGGTGGATCAGGAAGGCGACAGGGACAGTGATTGAGATGTCATTTGTGTTAACATCTCACCATGCTGCAGCTCTCCATCTGCTTTTTGCCTGATTTGATCTACATTCCATTCTCAGATTTTCATTCACCAGCGCACACTCTTCCTTGATTGCAAGCTGCTCTGTTAATAGAGTACATTGTATCTCGAGCTGCTGCTGACAGCCGACGAAAAGCTCTCAGCCATAAACTTATCTTGTCTGGGGTTTTTCGCCCCATCCTTACTTAAATGTTTGTTATATACCAGAACCTCTTTCAAGGTATCCTCCAAAGCCTTTTACAGCATGGTCTGCTTCTGTCTAGTGATTTCACTTTTGTCTGTTTGCTCCTACTCTTCTCTATTTGCTGACAGTTGAGACGATATCAGAAACCATTTATCCCCTGTTGTAGTGTTTTTTTTTTACTTCAGTACAGTGTTCTGTAGCAGTTTACTTTACATTGGGCGTTATTCATTTTCAGGATTTTAGCTTCAATAAAAAGCGTACTTGGGTCTTAATTTGGAGTATTTGCCATTGTATGCATTGCTCTTGGGAACACGTACCCACCAAATAAATGTAGATTATTGCCGCTTTTATTTTGTTCAACATGAAGTGAGCAAACATTAATTGATGTTTGCGCCACCTGTGGTGCTTCATCTTTTGTTACAGACCATCTTTGGCTTCATCTACACTGGCTTGCCCCAACAAACATAGAAACATAAAAGTAACCATCCTCTGACTGTAGCCTCATCCCAATACCCCTCGTCGACTCCTCTCTTCCCCTCCTCCGGGACTTGACCCGGAAATCGATCAAGACACGCCATTTTGAAGGACGTCCCAGTAGCTGAAATGCACACGGAGGAGTCGAGGAGGGGTGAGGGAGGAGGGGTGCGGGAGGAGACGAAAGGGAGGATACACGCGAGCAGACTACGCGGAAGTGTTTTCACTACTCGCGTATAAAAGCCCCGCCCCCACCTTCACAGCTGGTCCATTTCAACAGAGGAAAACCCACAACTGGAAGATGAGTGGAAAAGCGTCACATACATGTATAAGTGCTCACAGCTCCGTGATAATTATTATGTGCAATTCATTTCTGAAAGGCTTTCACATTACTATAATAATATTTTTATTTAAATGTAGGCTACATTTTACACCAAAACGGAACACAAAAGCAGGACCAACCATTAGCCTATACATTTAATTATTTGACTAACAAGAGAAAGATTCATTCATTTAAATACATATTTAACAACAAATGGTCCGGTTCTAAAGTGTTATTCAGTTAAGCCCGAGGAGAGGGGATACAGCTGTGCACATGTCATCATTAACAGACGTCGTTTAAAAGTGACGTTTGCGTGAACGAGGACATCCCAATTAATACTTGAGGACTCCTCTGTCCTCGCGTCTCCTCCTCGTGTCTCTCGCTCGCATCTTACGGAGGCGGAGCTTCGACGCAAGGAAGGGAAGCGAGTGAGGGAAAGGATGAGGCTTGGGTCTTCTTTGCATGTATCAGATGAACCAATGTTGAATGGGCCCTTTGGTTGATAGGGAGAAAAAGGTTAGATTTAGGTGCTTTCAAACTGGAAGAGAACTGGTTGTATTTTCACTTTTGTCCCAAACCGGGACCAAACGAAGGGTGTGTTGAAAAATGAACCGCTGACCACTTTGTATTGCTCTGTCTTTGTAACACTATAACCAGAGAAGAATGTTGATTATTGCCCGAAATATTGCACAATTTTGCAATACCCTAGAAGATTAACGCTTAGTTCAACAACAACATCAGTATTCTGTTACTTTCTTAAGTTGTAAGTTGGATAGAATAGTCATTCTCTTATCAAATGCGTAGGCCACTTTCCTTATTAGATAAGTAAGACGAAAGGGCAACTCAAGGAAAGAGAGAGGGAAATTACCTGCGACAAAGGTCTTGCAGATTAGATTTTGCAGTTTCATGGCTATAAAGAGTTGGTGCCTTACACTGGAGGGTCAAAAGACCTCTCTCTGTGTGACATTTTAACTTGCGTTAATGTTATTATCCACAGGCAGAGACTGCAAAAGGTCCACAAAAACAAACTCTGCTTTAGGTGTTTTAAAGGCCTTTTTTTCCCCTCCACAGCTAATTTATGTCACGTAGATTTTCCTTTCTATTTTCTCCATCGTCATTGTACACACGACACCGATAGCTAATTCCAAGCCCAGCGAGGTGCAACAGTGTGCCACCGCAACTCAGTTAACAAGGCTATTGATTTGGAAACCACCCTCCAAGTATGGTGGCTCCTCAGAAAACACACTAATTGCTATTTATTCCTTTCTTTGCCTTCGCCATAGTGACGTTAATCCTCACAAGATCAAACAGCCTACTTAAAACTTCACACATTAAACCCATGAGAATGTGTTGAGAGGGATGCTTTGATGAAAGATAATATTTGTATAGCTTACTCTTTCTCAAACAACAGAACACCTGTGTCTGCTTGAGGAGAATAAAAGCCCAGCATCAAAGTGAGAAAATGTACCTCCAAGTGATGGGAGAGCACCCGTGTGTTTCCCTCTGCTGAATTCGAGGAAGCCCAACAAGTGTGTTCCACATACACATGGCAACGATCATTCATCTGCATGCTTCTAACAAGACATCATACATCTCCACCCTCTAGCTGCTTCACAAGAAAACACCGCAATAGAGAGGCATCCTCCCTGACGCCCCTCACATTAATCTATCCATGTGAGCCCTGGGTCATCCATTAACCGTCCCAGTTTCTGTCTCCCCAATTTGTTGGAAAAAACAGCTGGCAGGCATCTCAGACTGTCAGCATCAAGAACACAAGCACGTAGTTCAAGGTTTCACCAGTTGTGGGCCCGAAACAGATGTGAGTGCGGGGTGTATAATCGAGGAAGGGAATGAACCTTTGGGAGATTAATCCCTATGCACCCTGCTTCTTCCAGATGGCATTTCACCATGGGATGTGCATTAAGGTCTATGGACCTTGCTGTTACTGCCACTGGTCTATCGCCGCTTCCTCTACGGTGATTGCCCATCGAGATCCATTCACCCCTCGCCCCCTGTGGTGTTCCTCCCACGTACACCATCCATACAGATTTATGCCTGTGCACATATGAAGGAGGTATTGACATTTAAATCAAGCAAAAGGATTATCGGAAGCAGACAGCTGCTACTTAAGATACACACTTATATCCATAAAATCGAGACATGTATTACAGACCTCCGATATTCAGTGTTTGGACTGTTATCTACACCTCTGAGGAATGTTGGCTCTAGCATCCCTGCTGTGTGTCATGCTCCACATATTGCACATTTTCCTTGATACCCGTGACACACATATATATGAAGGGATCGTTGGTACTCCCTGGTGGAAGGTTTGATAATGAAATGCAGCATTAACATGTAGTGCACACCCTAATATGCAAGCTGTGTCGGTTCCAGTAAGCAGAGTGGCAATTGCTATGGGTATCCGTATTGAACATGATCATTGACACTTCACATCTTCTGAAGAAATTGCGATTTCAACCTCCTGAAGAAATTGCTATTCCATCCAGCGGAAATTACAGACAGCTTATAAAGTGATATAGTGTCGGCCGAAGTAGCTGGATAACTCGATAAATCATCATGCACACACAGTTAAGCAGAAAAAAGCTCCCCTATAATTTGTTTTGGTGAGGAAGTATGATTTTTGTCGGAAGGCAAGCCATCTGGACAACCAGACAAAATGTCCAGACAGCAGTCCGTCTCTAGAAAGTACACTCATAAACTACTAATAGCAGCTAAACATGTTTGGAGAGAAACAAATCCTCCCGAATAAGATGTATCAACATAATACAAATATATTATTTACGAATGACTGTGCAAAGATGCCAAATGTCTATTCTGAATGTATCCTAACATCCTACGGGCTGAGAATATATTTGTTTTCTCCCCAATGTCCACTCATTACAACTAAAGCAGGATTATTGTTGTCTTTAGGCAAACTATGAACAGTTGGATAAAGTTACAATCTGTATGAATTTCATCAAACTAAACCCAATGTGTTGTACTTTTATTTGCATATTTATGAATGCTTTAGCCATTATTTATTTAGCACTTTGCATTGTTAGTGGCCCGGTCTGGAGGAATCCTGCAAATGTTTACATTCAACACAATTTGTGCTCATTCCCAGGTTTCTGAAATATATATTGTAATGATGTGATAAAGGAGAATGGAACAGCCAGTCTTTGGCAGATTATAGCCTCCAACATATCCAGAACTCTGCTGCCCGCCTCCTCACCCACACCCGCTCCCGAGACCACATCACTCCCATCCTCCAGAACCTCCACTGGCTCCCCGTCCGTCAAAGAATCCACTTCAAAGTCCTCCTCATTACTTACAAAGCCCTCAACAACCAGGCCCCCCCCCCTACCTCACAGACCTGCTGCACCACCACACCCCTTCCCGCTGCCTCCGCTCATCAGAAGCCAACCTCCTATCCATCCCCACCCGCACCGATCACCGGACCTGGGGGGACAGAGCCTTCTCCGTCGCTGCCCCCTCCCTCTGGAACTCACTCCCACAACCCATCAGTCACTGCACCGACCTCACCACCTTCAAAAAACTCACCTCTTCAATCTGGCTTTTCATGTGTGATTGTTTTTGTATTATTTGACTTTAACTATAATTATATGTATTTCTTTCCTCTCTTTTCTTTTCTCTTCACTATTATCTGTAAAGCGTCTTTGAGCACCTGTAAAAGCGCTAACAAATTAAATCTATTATTATTATTATAGAAGTAAGTAGTTATACAGGTTATTACTGTTAGGGAGGCTGTGGCTCAGTGGATAGTGTGCTGGACTTCAAATAAGGGGATAGCAAGTTCGAGTCCCACTGCAGTCAGCATGTCGTTGTGTCCCTGGGCCACTCCACCCCAAATTGCTCCTGTGGGGATTGTCCACAGTACTGAATGTGTGTAAGTTAAGCGTCTAACAAATGACATGTACTGTAATGTAATATACCGACAACTGCAAAAAAATGCATCCAATGTTCATCATGGACGATTAACTAGGGAAGTAAATGAGTTGCTTATTTTGAAAATGTAGCTGGTTTAAGTAACTTTCATAACCTCTGTCACTGATAAACATGATATATTCAAGAGATCATAACGACTTTCTTAGCAGAACCATCAGTGACCACAGGCTTTGCCATATCCACGAAAACTTAAGGTTAAGGAAAGATTGGGTTACTGCTTGTCGACTTGAAGAAAGATGATACGTTCACTTACATTCAACAAAAAACGAATTTTTCACCAACCTTAATCCCATGCTTTTGTTGCCTAAAGCTCTCCAAATGTGGGCCTAATTAGGAGATCCTTGGTTTCTGTAAGTCTTGCAGTCACGCCTTGTAAATGTATACACGCGATACAATAACCTAGTAGTCGTTTAACTTAAAAAAACATTGCCAGTGAACAAAATCCGAACAACAATTGTGTTTCTCTTAAAAACGTTTTTTGGCAAAAACAAATAGGTATTTCATTTCTGGGAGACAAGCTTCCAAATCCTCATCATGCTTTTAGAAAGTCCAAAGGCACAACATGGAGCATTAGCATGCAAACATCACACAGGGATAATCTTTTTTCTTTAGGTAACCCTTATTCTAATAATGCCCATAGGGAAGTTCTTCCTAATTAGTTCAAAATGTATTTTCTGGCAGAATCCTTTGAGTCGGAGGGTGAATCCAAAAGTGCCATTCGTTGATGTTGTTGTGTGGATTGGGGGAAAACACAGGTGTGACAAAGAGGCAGACTCTAACATCAGGGGAGAGAGAACAGCACATCTGTTGTGGGTCACAGTGTTGTCAAGCAGACAGACCATATGGGCCATATCTCAGCACCACTAATCTGACAGGAGTGACACCTCTGGAGAGGCTGTGAGCCATGTTTTAATGAACATTGTACGTTATTAAACTCATTATGTCCAGACTCTCCTTACCACCAAGTCTCCTACAACCTGCTCCTCCATTGTTTGTCTCACTCGCTTTGCATGCATATGAGTTAGCATGCAGACGTGCGCGTGTCCTTAACCTTAAGATAACAACACGCACTTCATGTTCTCTCCTCAGTAGGCTGTGTTGCATTGGCTTTCTTGCAGATAGTACATTGTTGGGGTGCAGCCTAGCCTGGTTCTCTTGCACCTTTAGGAACAGAATGCAAATGTTGGTATTTCGTAAACAAGGCCCTGAATAGAAGCGATGTTAATCACATTAGTATTCATAAGGAGTTTGTGCTTATTCTGTATCCCGTACACACGTCATGTCAACCCTGACTGCTTTATTGTCTCATAAAACATTTGATCAGTGTCATTAGCCCCTTGAGATGTGTCTATACATTAGAGAATCCCAGGGAGAAATAATTACACCAGTGGATTGGTCGATTTTGGCTTCATTTGCTGGCATGTATGGATTTTCAAGTGGAACCGTGTTGTAATTATCTTTGCAAATTAAAAGACATTAGCAGGCTTCTTGGTAGTTGTGCAGGGGCATATAACTTCATTAGCCCAAAAGAGGGAATCAGCACTATCAAAGTTGTAATTTGCGGTGATGGATATTTTAGGAGACATTTCAGTCGGATCGTTGGACGTGTGCTGTCTCGCAAATCAGGAAAAACATCTGCCTATGAATGAAAAGAGAGATATTATAGGACCTAGGACGGGAAAACAAACAGGGGAAAATAGGAATAAAGAAGGAAGTCATGGTATGGCTGGATGGTCATGGTAGGGCTGGATGGTCATGGTATGGCTGGATGGTCATGGTAGGGCTGGATGGTCATGGTATGGCTGGATGGTCATGGTATGGCTGGATGGTCATGGTATGGCTGGATGGGTTCTCCGTCAGTCGATTATGTTGATTTACTTGGTTCTATAAAGTGTCTGCATTCTGGTCATAAAATGAAGCTCTTACTCTGATTGTTTACATAAATCTGGATAAGCCTTGTGACATTTCACGCTGGTTGAAAATTAAACCCAGCCATCTTTTTTTTTTTCACAAGTATTTTTATTGGGCCATCAATCTTAAACATACAAACTGTTGACAGAAGTTCACCCGATTTTACATTTTTTTTTACAACAAACATGGCATAATAACCATCCCCCCACCCCCCTACAAAACAAAACCGAAAAGCGTCACAATACGATATAAAAGAGGAGCAAAAATAAGTAAATAAAAAATACAAGAGGATATCATAAAAGCACAGAAATACAAAGAAACACTGTGTTGCACAATGCACATTGGGCTGCATGACCATTCACACGCCAAAGGAGACAATCACTTATCATTGCATTATAACCGTCCAGTCTCAAAATAGTAGCTACGGCGTACATTAATGAGTAATAGGATTATCTAATCCCCTAAAGAAGGAATAAAATTAACAAAAGAGAGAATAGGATCCCAGGTTTTGCTAAATTTATCAGAGCACCCCCTCATACTATACTTAATCTTCTCTAAGTATAAGAAATACGTTAAGTCTTTCAACCACGACTGAGAAGATGGAGGTTTCTGATCCTTCCACTGCAGTAAAATACGTCTGCGGGCTACAAGTGAAGCAAAAGCAATAACACTGCTCTCCTTGTTAGTGAAACTAGAGAATTCCTCAGGGACACCAAAAATAGAAATTGAAGGGCTAGGAACCACCGGCTTATTGAAGGCCTTTGAGAGTGTATCATAAAAAGAGGACCAGAATGAACCCAGCTTTGGACAGGAGAAAAACATGTGTGTGTGGTTGGCCGGAGAGAGAGAGCATCTATCACACATCTCACTTGTGCCAAACAGTTTGCTAAGTCTAACTTTGGTCAGGTGTGATCTGTGTAGGACCTTAAACTGTATCAGTGTCAGTCTC
>NW_011368329.1:44721-51396 GCF_000735185.1 Notothenia coriiceps | reverse complement strand
AGATACAAGGATTCAGAGAGAGGTTGCTTGTCCCTCAGTGTGCTGGACACCCTGATACCACCAGAGTTATTACAAGTGTGGTGTTTTGATAATAACCAGAGTTGATCTCCACTGAAATGTAATCTGCTTTGTGGCGTCACTGCTCTCAGTAATCACATGTTGCAGTGACATACATCTGGAAGATTAGTATGTTAAAAGGAGACATGCCATGGCCATTTCCACTGATCATAATTCCATTGTTGAGGTCTACTAGAATAGATTTATATTGTGCAATTTTCCAAACTCACTTTGGTTTCTCATACAGCATCTCTGTAAACTACGTGTATTCACTGAATTTCACTCTCTGCCTTTAACGGCTCGTTGTAGCTCCAATAGCTCCAGCCCCCACCCTCCCTGTGAGCACAGTCTGCTCTGATTGGTCGGGACGTTGTGAATCACGCTGAGCTCGGTTGATAAACGCTGTGAGAATGGGTCTGCAGAGAGAATAGGGCCGCGATCCCAACTGTCTGTTATCAGCCTGCAGCCAGGGAGGAGAGATCAGCAGAGCTGCATGCACTGTGTGTGTGTGTGTGTGTGTGTGTGTGTGTGAGGAAGTCCGTGGATTGGTTAATTTGGACCAATCAGCCTGATCATAGCTCTGGGCGTGGCTACTGGGTATTCAGACGTCACAATGCCCAGGAAGTACATGAGAAATCTCCAACGAGGCGTTTTAATAAAGGTATTCTGATTGGGGAGGTGTTAGAGTTTACTCCCTACAGGGTGTACTTTGAGGGTTTGTGATTCTGCACACCGTTTACATGCAGAAAAACTTTCATAACACACAAGAGCTTTAACCTCTTAACAGTGGTGTAAAAATGAGTCCTAATACCCGGAAAATTACTTAACATTTTACCACTTCCGGTTCCCTTGAAATCAACATTTTCTTTAACGTGTTTGTGGTTAGATTCCTGAAATAAGTTATGTGGTTAACACAAACTTAAGAGATGTTCACGCTTCGTTATACGGCATAACATACATTAATTACCCCACTCATGAATATCAGTTGCTAACAAGTAACTGAATAAACTATTGAAACTCATGAAAGACCTCCATTAGCTTAGCGGGGCGTGATGAGCAGCCATGCGACCGTGATGTAGTTTGTTAATAACCGTTAGCTCTTTTCTTCTGCTGATTGCATTAGTGCTTCAAATATCACACAGTGGGGTTAATATGTGTAGATTATCCTGCTGAGCACAATGTGTTAATGATCATAAATCTGTGTAAGCCACAGAGCTTATTCTCAATATAGCAAAATCCAGTAGAAAAATCCTATTTCTTTTTGTTGAGGGACTTGCGATGCTGACTTTCGGATTGGCCTACAAAAGTACTTCCACTCTATTGGTCCATTATTTAGTTTTCCGTTGGTCTTACCTTTCCGTTTGATTTTGCCTTGGCACACCTGAGTAAGACTAGCAGCTCCTCGGTGCTGGTGGGACTCTGAGCTTTGATCGTTTCCTTTCAGACCTGAAGTTGGGTATTTGAAAAGAATCCTAAAATTCCTGTACCGATCACACAAAAGCTCCTCATACATTAGATTTTAAGGCATAAAACCTCTGATTTCACTGTCCTTTTCTTACCTTTTCTTTTGTTATCCATGAGAGTTTCAGCTCGGATACAGAAAAGAAGACCGCATTATAATAAAAAATATATAATATAGAAAGTAATTTGCTTTGCGTGGACATTCCTACCTAGAGACTACTCCAAAGAAGAAGTCAAATTGGTAGCCTATTATAGTATCCCCACTCGTATAGTGTGTTTTGTATTGTGTGATTTATTCATTATCTGATTTATTTCTTTTATCTAGAAGTGTAGAGGATTAAGCTGGCCGTTGCCTTGGAGTCTACAACCAGGAAAGTGTGTGTAGAATAAAAGCAGAAACAAGTAAGGCAGCCCAGAGCAAAGTCTTCTATTTAAAGCTTTCAGTCGTTGAGGCTTCACGACGAGAATTTGTTGGTTGTGCTTCTGTTGCTGTGGAAGGCGTGTGAGATTTGCTGACTGCCCATTTGATACGGCTGATACAAGTCAGAAACAATTCCAGTGCAGAGTGTTGCTGGGTGCTGGGCATAAATATATTGATCAACAGCCAAGGTGCTTTAAACCTGGACATTCATTCTGATACTGGATTTTTGTACAGGCTCTAAATGTGATTTATAACCAGTCAGCTGCACAGAAGCTCTCTAATGACCTTAAAGATCTGAGTCCTGGGTCATTTAGAGCCGTCATGTTAAAGGTCATGGCTTCCAAAACTGCTATTATCTCATCTGTATTTCCATATAATCTCAATCAAATGAGTATTACGTGAATTGCATGCTGTCACATCTGTGCATTGCAACTGAAACTGATCATGACAATTCACCACCCAGTCGTCCACTTAAACAATCATGTATTGACGGGATTGTCTGCTGCTGTTCTGTGGCATATTTGTAACATTAGTCCCTGACCTTTTTGGCTTGTGATCTCTTAAAGTCAAACTCTGGGAAGACATGATGGTTTAATGATGTCTATGCAATAAGAGCACCTCCTACATCGGTGTAAAACAACCACTTAAATACAATACCAATACGGTCAGTCATTACCCAAAGAATCATGGCTGATTAGGGTTAGGGTTGCCATTCTGCAGCTTTGAGCACCAGGAAAAGCACTATACAAATAACATGTATTATTATTATTATTATTATTATAATTATTATTTAATGTATGAGGTATCATACGAAGTGCTGGGGCCACAGACCCAATAAATAGAGATACCAACGTCTTTTAAAACCGTTTAAAACTTTTAAAATAAAAATAATTTCTGTAAATAAATCCCACATTAATGTTTAAATTGATTCTTCTATCCATATGAGCCGAGCCACCGTAAAGCCTTGTGTGTTTCGTTGAAAACAGTAATTTCTTAGTCAATGTCGATTTGGTTTTGCATAATAGTGTCTTAATAATAATAATAATAATAATAAATTAGATTTTTCTAGCGCCTTTCAAAGGACCCAAGGCCGCGTTATGTTGAAAGGACAGACAAAGAAAACCCCCCCCAAAAAACAAGTAGGGCAAATCATTTGATGAAGAAAATTCTGTTTACAAAGGAAACGAACATGAAGGCAACATCTTGGGAAGCAAAGCAGCTGAATTTGCTTGTGATGCTGTAAAGCCTACAAAAGAGTGTGAAGAAAAAAACGTCGTCGTGGCAACATCAAGAAAACCATTGATTTTCGGTGCATTAGCTGACGTTTTCGCTTTAGACATTATACATGTAAGATCTTACACGTTGATGTTATGAAAGGAATACTTTAAATCCTGACCATATAGTGTAGGATTAGCATTAGCGTAACATCCATTAAGACTTTATTATTCATATTAATACAGACGGGTAACCATACGGTATTTTCTTACAGAATCCATCGAGCACTTGATGTATGAGAAGCTGAACATTATAAACTGACCAATAAGCCTTATATAAAAAAGCATGTATCACATATAGTGAACACATTATGCTTTTATCAGTCCATTCAAGAATGATGGCCGGCTTACTCATTGTATTAATATGGTATTTGGCATCAGAAATGGGAAATGCTTTGAAACGTAACATTTCTACGCAGTATCTCACTCTTTGATTAATGAGTCTGTCTCCAGTGTGCAGAGTTGAGTTTTTGTTAATGTTAAAACGACGACGATTTGATCGTGTTTTTTAGATACAATGCAAAGTGCACAAACATTGGCCTTGGTGTTAAACGTTAACACCTTAACCCTGACGGGAAAATAACCAATTAATAGATTGAGTGGCGTTGAGTCGGTGTTGAAAATCCTACAAAAAAAGTGACTTCTAGTAGACCTGGGCATCTTTATGTACAACAAGTACACTACACTATACAATTAACGCTGTATTACTTTAAAATGTATTCATAATCTGTTACCTGCTCCCTTGTCTTTTTTTGATATTTCCTCATATTTTAAAAAGCTGCTAGCTATCTGATGTGCCTTTTTGGTTTTGCTTACTTGTTTATGAAAACGTGTGCTTAACTTTTTTTGTTGATATATTTAAGTATACTCATTCTTCTTTTGCCTTTTATCTGCACTGCACCTTTTCTACTGTAACGCCGTTCATTTCCCCGCTCAGGGACCAATGAATGAATTCTGATTGTGTTTATCCACATTATTAAGACATAATTGTTTAATATTTTGAATATCATGATATCGTAATAACTACAAGGGCTACGTTTAACTTATAAATGCTGCAATTAAGTAAAAAGATGTGGAGTCCTATTAATTTTGTATTTACCACTTTGTCCTTATACTTATCATGTCCTACTGTGTAAATATGTTGACAGTGGTTAACCCCTTCATAATATTGTCTCAGTTTCATATTGTGATATCAAATGTTCTCCATATCGCATGTTGAATGTTGGGTGACTGTGGCTCAGGAACATGTGGGGGATGAACAGCTTCAATGCTAATTGGATGTGAATAAAAAAAACCTTATTATTATTATACGCATATGATTATGAGATGTTCCATGGCGGATTCAGATGAAACATGGAAGAGTGAATAGTTTACACTGGGTGGTGCACAGAATGAAAAGGATAAAGCTGCTTATAAGCATGCCGCAGACGACATCTGGATCTAAATAATCCCTATATAATGTCCAAGTCTTGTGCCTTGTAGTATATGAAGATTATAGACATCATATTGAACATATACTCAGCATCGAATATTGTGGACACTGTCTTGAACATAATGCGGCAAAACCATTTAGTAGTGAATTTCTTCTTCTTGATTTATCCGAATAATTTTGAGGAGCTCAAGGACAGAAAAGAAAATTGAAAGTCAGACTCACAAAAAAGGTTTTTACTTTTTCTGAATTTCACTTTTCTTGAGGGCTTCCTGACCTCCAGGCTTATAACCACTGCTCTAAGTATCGAGGCAGCCTGCGTTATTCCTCAGCATGCACTGAAAAATAATTATAATAATGTCTGGTTGATGGTAAAATAATAATCAAAGTGGTTGACAGCCTGGATCTTCTGCTGTTCTAACAAAATGATGGAGTTAATAAAATGACAAGCTGAAAATAATGTTACCGGGGGAAAAAGGAAAGCTATGCTTGAGCAATAAAAAGACAGACACAAAGCTGCAGAAGGTAAGGGTTATGTTTCCTCCGATGGACAAAGAAGGAGAGGAAGTGTGCGGCAGAAAGAGAACATGCTTCATCGCCTCAGGGGTGTGCGCTGCTGAGAGAGACAGCCTAATGGAGGGTCCCTCTGAGGGGTGTTGACACTCTATTTGCTTCAACCCAGTCAGCGGCTCTCCATACAACCACTGAAAGCAGATGCACTGTAAACCCTAAAGAAGGGGGGGTGTTGTACTTGCAAACAAATATCTCCTAATTAAAGGCAAATATACATATTTAATGAGACTGAAGTAGGCTAGTCTTCACCTCCTTAATGTGTGTCTGCATAATGTCCGTGCAGCACTAATTATTGCCAGCAACGCAGCAGGAGAGGAAGAGAGACAATGAGAGGGTGAGTAAATCTCTCCAGTGTTGAAAGCTTGCAGGCTGCTTTTACCAATAATACTTAGTAGTGGCGATGCTTCTTCCACAGCCATCGTTTATTCCCCAGAGAAAAGCTCTGAGTATGTATCCGAGCTTTGACATAAGCCATTATTGTTTGAAGTATTTAGGATGTGGGTCACATACCGGGGCAGTAACCTTGGAATTTGCGGGAGAAAATAAAGGGCCTCTTTGATGCCGAAATTCACAACATGACCACTGCATAACCAGAGGATTCATCTCCTCGACATCCATAATGCATGAAAATGAAAAAAAGTTCACAGTTAAAAATACTTTTCCTTTAAGATGTTATTTGGAAGAGGAAAACTAAATGTCCCTTGCCGTATGAAATACACATTAGAGTCACGCTTGGTGAAATCTTCATAAGTGTATAAAAGTTTAGTGGCTACATGCTGCCTGACAGGTACACGGCTCAGCAAACCGATGAGTAATAATGCAACGTTTTTGGCCGTTGCATCCGTGGAACCCAGAAGCATTTTGTCCTCCCAAGGAAGGCAGGCTGACTCGGAGTACGTGTGCAGCAAGATACAGATTGCAGTTCCTTTAAGTTTCCCTGTAGCTATATTTTTAGGGAGAGATTTATATTTAAAGCAAGCCTCAACTGACAAGGCTGCATGATAGGAAGCTGAAAATACAGAGCCATTTTGATGCTTAAAAAGACAGAATGTTGAGCAAGCAATGGAGAGGGTTAAAGGAAATGGAAACCTTCAGGATTTGGCCATTTAAACAGATATACTAGTGAGAGTTGACCTTTTTGTTTGTCTTTATTAGGATCCCCATTAGCACTAGCATGAGCATTGGCTATTCTTCCTGGGGTCCTCACACACTCAAAACATATATAAACATACATACAACAAAATTAAAACAAAACAAAACAAAATTAAAAAAACAGCTCATAATTTCATGCAATTTACAGTGAAATGAAGTGAAAACTAAAATGGTCATCCAATTATCGCCATCCTAAGGCCAAACAAAAGTAAATACAAATAAGTTTACATCATAATATATGCATACATAGCCACAGGCACAGTTCAAATTTACTTTATAATACTTAAATAATTTTTTAGCAACCTTTT
>NW_011368329.1:5914-44707 GCF_000735185.1 Notothenia coriiceps | reverse complement strand
TTTTATTATTATTATTGTTATAATTTCATGCAATTTACAGTGCTGTATGAAGTGAAAACTAAAATGGTCATCCAATTATCGCTATCCTAAGGCCAAACAAAAGTAAATACAAATAAGTTTACATCATAATATATGCATACATGCGAGCGGTTTTGGCGCAGTGGTTAGAGCGTTGGTCATCAGATCAAGGGGCGTTGGTGAACTCCAGTTCGAATCCGACCTCGGCCGCCACTGCGTCAGACCGTTGGACACTTTACCCGCATTTGCTCCTGTGTCTAATATGTGTAATGTGTATTTGTAAAGCGCTTTGAGCACCTGTAAAAGCGCTCTAATAAAAAATGTAATCAATTATTATTATTATTATTATTATTTTACAATAAACTTCCGTTGGGTCGCTTAAAAACAAATATCGCAAATCGAATCGCAATATCTGTAAGAAAAATCGCAATTAGACTTTTTCCCAAAATCGNAACTGTTTGAAACACATGCTCGAAGTAAGCCGGATTTTGCCAATGTGCTTATGTGGATTCAAAAGTTTTAAATAATCTACAAAATGGAGGAGACCGATCTGATCGGAGCAACTGTGACAAATAATCTGAAACCGGCATGGACAATGACTATGTTTTAAAAATGCACTTATCCAGAAAAGCCTGGTTTGGACACTTTACGGGAAGAAGAAACATTTCTATTCAAGAAAGAATTATACATTTCTTTAACTTGAATTGTTATTCAAATTAATTAATCAATTATTTTTTATATTGTATTGTAATGTAGAGACAAGGCTTGTAGTGACAATCATGTATTGCGTTACAATTATATGTAAAAAAAAAAGGAAAAAAAAAGTCTAAATATGATATTTGGCATCAAATCATCTGAGGCCTGGCGCCCCCCCTGCGATATTTGGTGCCCCCCCGAGGAGGGCGCGCCCCCCAGGTTGGGAACCACTGCCCTGAAGTATGCATGGTGTGTGCGTGTGTGCATGCGTGCGTGCGTGTCTCCCCGCAGATCGTTTGGCATACTAGTACTGGCTCCATCAGCCTAATATGAGTTTGTGCTAATTTATAACTGAGTGCTCAAGGATCTCTTGTGGTTGCGGTGATTCACAGTTTTTGAAACACTTATTTTGTTGACTGCCGACTCTTCATTCCTCACAACCAGCCGGTAGTTAACAACTTCTCCAGAAGCAAAAAGGCATGTCCGGCAAACAGCTAGGTGAAAAGGAAACGCTTCCTTGTAAAATGCATCTATAGAAAAGTTTGGGTTAGCTTTTTGAACTGGACGATCTGCAGAATATATCCACACCTGATATGTTAACTAAACATTATCAAGAAACAAGATCAATAAATGCACTTAATTTTAACCACCATCTTTAATGTAAGGGAGCCCAGAGGGACAATTGAGTGAGATTCAGCTCTTCTTTGTCTCCTAGGTAAGAGTGAGGCCAACCTTGTAGAAATGAGAGCACTTTTCTGTATTATATTACAACCAAAAAACTGAGATGGATTGTTGATAGCTAAGAGTGCGGCCTGAACTTAGATGTTATAAATTATGACATTTAATATGTCCTAAAAATGAAGACAAATGACCTCCTAAGTTCCTGCCCTCTAGAATACCCTGTTTGCTGATGATACGCCATTATCTGCAGGATGACATCACCTTTCTGTAACTTCTTAAAATGTTACAAGTTGGATGAATAAATCCCTTTCTTTCACAGCGACCTAAACAAACCGAAGGGTAAATGCTCCGGAGTTTATTTAAAAACGCACAAAACAACTTGCTGTGGGTGTGAAAGGATGCCACACTGGAGCTTGGTGTGATAATTGGCCGTTGCATACCTGAAAAAAAATACTTATTGTTTTACTAAACATCCAAGCCACAGTTGCTTAAGCAAAGCAGTGTGCTAGTTGGAGTAATACAAGACAATATGTAGAATGGAACAAGAATAAAAACCTAAATCATGCCAATGCCAGATCTCTCAAGGGTTCACAAGATGAATGAGAAATCAGAATCAGAATCAGAAACGGGTTTATTGCCAGGTAGGTTTGCCCGTACGAGGAATTTGACTTGATGTCATGGTGCATACATACAATATAAAACAAAACATCTAAAACAAAGTATACAGATAGCAAACTATGGAGGACGCCATCATCTTCCTGCTGCACAGAGTACACACACACCTTGAGAAGGCAGGCAGCACTGTGAGAGTCATGTTTTTTTACTTTTCCAGTGCTTTCAATACCATCAGACCTGCCCTGCTCAGCAGTAAGCTACTGGACATGCAGGTGGATGCTCCACTGGTAACCAACTATCTCACAGCTCGGCCACAGTACGTGAAGCTGCAGAATAACACCTCTGACATTATATTGAGCAGCACGGGCGCTCCTCAGGGCACGGTCCTCTCTCCCTTCCTGTTCACAGTCTATACATCAGACTTCAGACACTGCTCACAGTCCTGCCATCTGCAGAAATTCTCAGATGACTCTGACATTGTGGGCTGTATCATCAGAGATCAGGAAGCTGAGTACAGGAGTGTGGTGGAAAGTTTTGTGGAGTGGTGCGGTCAGAACCACCTTTAGCTCAACGTCACAAAAACTAAGGAGCTAGTGGTTAACTTCAGGAAGCGGAGTACCGCCCCAAGCCCCATTACCATCGTGGGCATGGATGTGGACATTGTGGACAGCTACAAGTTCCTGGGCGTCCACATAGACAATAAACTGGACTGGAGTAAAAACACTGACGCCCTATATAAGAAAGGCCAGAGTCGCCTGTATTTCCTCAGGAGACTCAGGTCCTTCAACGTCTGCAGCACTATGTTGCAGATGTTTTATGACTCGGTGGTCTCCATTGTGATCTTCTTTGCTGTAGTGTGTTGGGGCAGCGGGGTGAAGACAGCTGATGCCAACAGACTCAACAAGCTCATCAGGAGAGCAGGCTCTGTCCTGGGAGTGGATCAGGAGTCGTTGGCAGTGGTGTCGGAGGTGAGAATGCTGAGGAAACTTCTCAGCATTCTGGACAACGGGTCTCACCCCCTGCATGCCACACTGGTTTCCTACCGGAGCACTTTCAGCCACAGACTGAGATCACCCATAACCACCACACAGCGCCACATGAGGTCTTTCCTCCCAGTGGCAATCAAACTCTTTAACTCTTCACCCCTAAGTAAAGGGCACTGAGAACTTCCACACCAACACTATGTGCAATATACATATCAATATAATTAACATCATTGCAATACACTCGCTGCTATATATATAACTATGTGCAATATTATATTATATTATTAGTATTAGTATTATTAATAATGCTATGATAACCTGCCATTACGTTTTAATTTTTGCACTACTAACTACTAAATACTGCTAATAATAATTGCATTGATTGTGTGACTTTCTATGTTTCTACGTTTCATGTTGTCTGTCGATGTTTAATTGCTCTTTTTGCTGCACTTTTAGTGTATAGTTTTGCTGCTGTGTTTATTGTGTTTATTGTATTTTGTTACTCTGGCACAACAATTTCCTTCGGGATGAATAAAGTCTTATCTTATCTTATTAAGAACACTGTAACTAAATATAGATAGTGTCACGATATTCATGTTATGTCACGTTTTTATGTCTCGGTTTGAGTGTTTTGCTGTTCTCCCTGTCATGTTTTTTCTTCCGTGTATATTGTCTGGTCCTTCTTCCTGTTTTGTTCCCCTGTCGTTAGTTTCCCTGGTGTGTCTGATTGTCTGATTGTGTTCACCTGTCGCCCTTGTGTTTCTCCTCCCCTGCCCGGCTGTTTCTCGTCTTGTGATTACCCCTCCCTGTATTTAGTCTCTTCCTGTGATCGGTGTCGGTTCATTGTTTGTCTTTCCCTTCATGTCACGCTCCATGTTTGGGTTCTGGATTATTTACTCGTGCTCCCCTGTTTTTGGTAATGCTAACTTTGTCTCTTGTTTTCTTTTGTCATCTGCTTTTTTTGTAAATTAAAGCTCGCTTTTTGTTAATACTGCTTTTGGGTCCTACCTTTTTCCACGCATCCTGACAGATAGATGGCTATAACATAAAGTGAAGCAGTAATTTACAGCGAAATAGAATGCAGTGAGTTATAGAATATGAAATATGTGCAGTAAGCAATATTTGAACAATATGTGTGCATTAATGTAATGCATATACAGTAGAGTCTGCGTTATGGCTGAGGTAAAGTGTCAGTGGGGGGGCCGGGCCTTGTTTAAGAGGCCGGTAGCGGAGGGGGAGAAACTGTTCAGGTGGAGAGTGGTTTTGGTCCTGATGGAGCACAGCCTCCTGCCAGAGATGAACAAGAAAGAATCTTTAAAAAAAAGATTTATGCTGCAAAATGTAGTTCTACCTTGAAAATCTATTCAAGAAACGAGACACAAAAGACATACATACGCAAACGTCCCCATATAGTTTAGGCATGTTTGTTAATACAACCAAGATCTGATGTTGCCTTCATGATTTGTCAATTAGCATTTTCAGCCTGCAGTTTGGTGTGATCTGCTCTCATTATGTAACAGAAGAGACAGAGATAGAACAATGTGTAATGGAGGTAAGCCAGGTTAATCTCTCACAGCCGGCTTAGGCAACCACCACTACCCAGCATGCTCTCTGCCAGCCAATTGTAACTGTCGCCATTTATGGCAAGGCACTTTTTTGGCCAACGTTTAAAAAGATCATCCCATTAAGGACTATTGAATGCCCTTTTTAAAATCTAATCACATAGGCAAACCATTGCTACAGATGAGTTTGTTGTTCGTTTCAAATTCTCAACCCATGTTCCTCCATTTTGTAGTGGTCATACTCTTCACTGCTGGTACTGAGATCTATCCTAACCACATATGATACAAATCATCCAAATAAGGAAACCATCTGGTGCTCAGTTCTGTGCAGATGATAGATATTTGAAAATCATTCAGGAATACAAATGAGGGAGAAAAACACACACAGAAAATACAATGTGCATCCTACTTGGGTAAAAATATCATTAGCTGAATATATGAAAAGATTGAATGTTTTCTACCTAAAGTCTGCCCGATGCATTATGTGTTTGACATTAAAGTGGTGCTCGGGGAGCCCAAACCCAATCAATCTCAGCGAGGCAGTTAGAGAGAAGCCAATTGCTTAAGTGTTGAGATTTTCTGATTCGAGTCCCAGGTGACCCGCGCTGTCAGTAATGAGATATAATATGTGCAGCCCTGAGAGACTTCTATTCACATAATGCCTGGGGAGACAAGAGTTGCAGTGGCATTTGAAATCTAATTGGAAAGTGTTTCGTAGTGAATAAAGGGGGACACTAGGCCCTCTTGCCATGTGTGTGACACAATGAAGCATAACAAAACTATTTAAAACAGTCCCAGCTTTCCGTGTGTGTCATCACTGAAGCAAAATAAAACCTGCTGTTTGAACAGAAGCAGGTATCCATGTGTAGAGAATCCAGAGTTAGAGGATTTTACTTCATGAGCTATGAGAATGCAAAACAATCATTGACCTCTGATAGGCATTCACAAATCCACGCTGTGACCTGTGATTAACATGAAGTCATTACCTGCTTTTTCTTTTATCTGGATGCAAGGGCGGTTAATATCATTTGTTATGTTGTTCCGTCTTTCTAAAAGCCTTTATCCAGCTGTCGGAATCCATGCTAATATTAAAACAAGGTTAAATAAGGCATTTGTGGATTTATTGTTTTCCTCCTGGGAGTTAGACAAGAATATCAAAATGTGCTTGTTTTGCCAGACAATTCCCCAAATTAGAAACAGCTAGCTTTGTGTACCAGCCCCTTAGAGCTCACAATTTAACATGTTCTATATCTAATTTAACTAATTGGCTGCTTCTCGTTTGTATTTTGGACAAGGAAGCATTTGTACCAACATCTCTCATAGTTTTTTCAGGCAATGAAACAGTCAGTTTCTGCTTTTCAACTCTAACAACATGTGTACAAGGCTTTCATTGATATGTGTGCGGAGGGAGAGCCCTTATCCAATGAGGTTTGGGTTGGGTATGGATGGAGTGGTTTTCATCAACCACACTGTTGACAGTTTTATAGAGACCATTTCTTCTGTGGAAAGCAGTTCCATTAAAAACTTTAGACATAATGTTCTGTGAATTGTCCAGAGTAACAATGGCACCGATTTACGAATTCAAAACATATTAGTGGAAGCCTATATTTATGGTAAACAAGAAAAACCAGTAGTGCATTCCTTTTATTTTTTCAATATCCACCGGTGCTGTTACATTTCTTTAAGCTCTACCACAAACTGACATCTGTTCACATATTTGTATTGGTAGAGATCCAGAAAGAGATATTTCCTAATGAATCTAAAGGACCAGACAATGTTTAGGAGAAGTCACAACTTTCTTAATTGTATACATTTGTCTCATTTTTTAAATTGCAATACCAACCATATATTCTGTGATATGGTCACAAACAGATCGTTTTTTCATAGAAGCCTACATAAACCATTTCTGATTCTAAGCCTATGGACCTATAGGGACAGCTGTGAAAGTGTTTGCCTAAAAAAACAATGGTAACACTCTATTTGGATAGTCAATAGTGTTAAATATGTTCTTTATTCTCGCGTCCAGGAGAGAAGCTTTAAAATGAGACTAAATGGAGTCTCTGAAAAGATTCAAATGGGATACTTTAATTAAAAAAGGCGCGGTAGTGTTACAGACAGAATATTGTTCCGGCAGAAAACAGCTGTGATCTGGCTCTCCTGAGCAAGAAGAGAAGGCCCATCCCCCGTTCGGTGCCTTTATATATCCTCTGCTGGCTCCTCCCCGCCAGCCGGCTCGCCTCGCCTCTAATGTCCGTTGTTGCATTTAAACAGAGGATTGGTACTTTTCACCTTCAACATATGCTTAACACGCCTTTTCTCCTCATATTCTCTTTCATCACTTTTCATGTAACACATTCTAAACGCTGTAATCAATACTCTAAAACATACAGAAAATACTTCACGGCTGGTTTGGTTTGGTTTCCGGATGTTGTCACATGCTACTCTCGTCTGTAAACAATAATGTATTCAAATAAACTGTACTTTCATTTAATATTCAGCATGGTAGTATCTCGACATCTATAATTGTAGTGTTAAATCAGTAGGTTTCGGTTTGCACCACTCCATGTCATTTCGCTACTCAATTCACCTCTTTAGGAAATCGTATATTAGCCACATGCTAAATGCTAACCGTAGATGAAGGATTTTCAGAATAAAAGCTTAACTGCTTGTGCACAAGAATTTCTGGTTTTTCAGTATAAAAGAGCGTTTAAACTGACGGTATGTTTAAGCTACATTATACCATCAAAACATTGATTTTAATTTCTAACAATAGTTAACACTCTATAAGTCATCAGTTGACATTCAACAACACTGTTTCAACAGACAAGTAACATGCATTTAACTAACTGCCAGTAAGGTACATCTCAAGTGTTGATCTATAGATTTTATAAAAAGTGTCTGTTGACTGTCAACAATTTTTTTGCAACAGGTTATTAACCGATATTCAAACTTACTATCTGTAGATTGTGTCAACATCTTCAAAATTAATATTCAACGACTCAAATAGCTGGACAAAAACAGCTGGAAAACACTGTGACCTATATGATGTATAATAATAAAGTTAAGATTAAAACTACAGTGTGATTTTGTACGGTATGTTTAACAATTGTCTAAATCCAGGTTGTTTTATTTATTATACTCTCTTAAATGAATCTGCAAATAGCATTGCACTGGAAAAAGGTGCGCAGATTAGCGTGTCCACCCCGTTGTGATGTTTTTATGTTTGACGATAAGAACCCGATAAATGACCGAGTGCCGATTGTAACCATTCCCACTGTAGACAAAAACCAGATGTTTTGGTTTCTCGTCCAGTGGGAAAGGGGCTTTAGGGGCCATAATGATTTCCAGCTAACTTTGCAGCAAACATTTTGTAGTGCATTGAAAGAGGTGACATTTCTCTCACTGTAAGCTATTCATTATTTCAAACACATATCATGGCCAATAGAGACTGTCAAGTCTCTCATATCTGTCCTGCAAGGGAAGCAATCCCAAACATGTCTGAATGGTGCCTCACTTGAGATTGTATGTTACTCTGTCTTTTCTCCAAGGCACTTCACTCTGTTTCTCCTCCTGTCTATAAACACTATGGTGCATTGCACTGTGGGACTTCACTTCCAATCTATTTAGATGTATCTGTTTCTTGTTGAGCCACAAACAGACATTTCTCCGATGTTACAGCTCCAGATGCATTTACAAAATCGGGCCCTCTACATTTCATCTTTGTCTATGGCTCTGTTTTTCATCCACTCCTCAACACTCACCGCGTTTATATTCATAGCATGCGTACACACACAACTGTCACATACCTGATTTAAATGCCTCTCAGTCGGGGATAAGAGCTCTGAACCTACTGTAGGTCTCAGTTTGGCTATTCGAGAAGAGTGGGGGACGGATACAATGTGCAGCTGCTCAGAGGGATGGATTGAGTGCATGTTTGGGCTCATGGCGCTGGGGGGATTCAGAGCTGCTTAGCATGGTGAGACTGGAGGTGATGACACACGAGACGAGGCCATGCCAGCGTTCAGGCTGCACATTAACAAAACCAGAGTCATGCTCCAGACGAGGCATTAACCCGGAGGAACATAAATCTGTTGTCCAAAGGCCCTGACATCCAATTAACTCGCAGACAAAGGAATAAGAGCTGAGGTTTTGGACACCAGAACTATATTTTTTCTAGGTTTAAGGTCATCCTCATCCACGGCAACCTTGTCATTTTCACATGAATGCAGCAGTCTATAAAACAACCTCCTTAGAGAGCGAATGTATGTTTAATATTCTGCTCTTACAACATGCTTTAACTGAATCTTGCAAGTAAGTGAACTTGGGATGTATTATTATTTGCATAACACACACAATATTGGAGTGTAGCACTATAAAGTACGGAGGTTATTAAATATGAATGTTCCTTTCCCTAATGCTGAAATGTATCTGGGAGGCATGTTTGCACGAGCACTTAGAAAAAGATAATTGATAGAAGGCTGCTCAGCTCTCTCATGAGTGGAGGTTCTAGTTGAACTACATTTGAAATGGACTGAGGTCACTGCAAGCGTTTTGCAACCTTGAAAATTGGCCTTGACAGAGTTTGCTTCAGAGGAGTGCACTTTGCATGAGGAAGATTTGATACACTAACAGATGTGTGGCAAATGCAAATGTTTGCTTTAGAAGAGGCATGCGGATCCTCAAGTGCGCAGTCTGGCAGGGTTTTATATCTCAAAGGCATCTCTGGTTGGAAATATTGTACGGCAGTCTCCACTGATCACAACATATGACATCTTCAAAATGAGATGCTTTATCTGAGCGCACTGCGAAAGCCATTATTCCCAACAAACCCGCACTTTTCGATCAGATTTGTTCCTCCTCAGTGCCACAGAACAGATAGCACTGTCCTTGGTTATCACATCAGATTTTCTCCCCCACACATCACAAATGGTTAAATGCCAGATCACATCATGTTGACAGCCTACTCAAGCATTTTGAAACCTATTCATACCGTTTGCTAGCAGCACACAGCACTGCCTGCTAGCCTTGTATAAACTGCTCTGACCCACAGCCCCCATAGTCCTGTTCAACCCCATGCTCCCATTCAGCCATTGTTATTGCCATAGCTCACAGAAGATGCCTCTGGACAGTCAGCTGCCTCGACTTCTATGGCTGGAAATGACAATGAGGCTACTGTTCACCGGACAATAAGAGCTGCTGGTCTGCAAACCATTTTTGTCCCTTTATGTGATATGATTTGACATCTCTGGTCAAACACTAGACAGATATAAAATGTGGATTTGGCTCATACAATCATTTCATTTTAACATGAGTACAAGACCTACAGTGTAAGCATTTCTCTGGACTGCTACTAGCCACAGTGATGTTTTGACCCTAGTGCTAATGTTAGCACGCTAACACTAACATATTCACAGACCTCATGTTGACATTGTTAACCTTCCTCTGTTAGCATGCTAATCTTTTTTGGAATAAGGACCGCACAGACTTATCTGTATTTGTTTTGAGGGTAGTATGTCCTAAGTATGGCAGATATTTTGACCACATTCTGCCACTATATGGAAATGTATAGTTTGACCAAAGTTATTCCAATTGAACTTCAACGTGTCGTGACATGAATGTCTGCACCACATTTCATGTCAATCCATCTTGTAGTGTTTCTTTCTTTTTTAATGGATTATTTAAGAATATCACCAGACACATGATCCTGGCATATGTACCAACGTATGTACTGGCAAAAAGGTGGAATGAGTTCCCTTTTAGATATCAGGAAAGCTAAAAGTCTACATATCTTCCATTGCTGACTGCACCTTTTGCCTTGGACACCTTTTAGATCATTAGAACTAATGCATCAGCACTTACAAAGGTATGGCTTATTTACAGTAAATCCAATGTAACTGTATGTTTATTGCTGTTCTGAGTTTGTATCTTGGTGCTTTATGGTAGCTACTTATTGGATGTTGTTTTAAGAAAAAAGGTTTCTGCTTAATTAATCTTAATGTACCAAATAAATGGCAATCCATGTTATAGCTGTCAAAATATTCCAGCCCGGATTAAACTGTTGGAAAGACCAACAAGCAGACATTCCTATCCGTAAAACTCTCCTGGGTATAAATCCAATTGAAGCAGGAGCCAGAAAGTAGATCACTGTGATACACAGTACACTCTGTTCAGGGACTCACTGCATCTGTAGCTAGGAAAATAAATGCCAACAAGGAAGGGAATGTGTGTGAAAAAAAAGAAAGAGGTAATATGCACATCTGAGTGAATCACATGAAAATGCCAGCCAACGAGTGTCTAAAGGAATAGCCCGATGCGACAGAAAAAGAATATGTATATTTTACAAGTGAGGAAAAGTTCAAACAGTGCTAAAGGTCAATGCAGCGAAACCAACTTGATGACATCTGACAGTATGCAAATTATACTGCTGCTGCAGCCGAGCCTGCACCAGCACTGCAGTGCTCTACGGCCCACGATGGAGCCACTACAGTCAAGGGGGTTCACATTAATGTACTTTGAAGCTCCATGGGAAGGCTTTTCTGACTGTAAAATATTAACATTCATTTTTACCAGTTTTGTAGCAGACAGTTTTATAGGGAGAGAATCGGAACTCCATTAAATTTGCACATCATCAAGACCAGTTTAATCATCAAGCGGAGTACTGTGACTCTAAACTATAAAATGTCCTCTGTGGCTATGAAGGAGCTTTGTCCGCTCTTAGAAATAACCCATCATGTTGTCACTGTGGTTATGTTGGTCTACACATAGAGACATAGATACACTATTTATCCCAAATTGGGGAATTGCTGAGTCACAGCAGCAGTGTTGTCAAGCCAACAATATGAAAAAGATGCAACACATATTATAAAATTAAGAATTAGCATTAGTAGCAAATACATATAGAAAAAAGGGTTAAAAAACAAACAATATTTGAAGCAAGTATACAGTATAGAAATTAACAATAGAAAGGACATCCAGTATCTAAATAAAACACAATATTACAGAAGTACTCAACATTGTATACCGTTTTTAAGATTCAAGTAGGCTTTTTATTGTCATTCGTACTTAGCTACAGTGTAGTCATGTCGATGAAAATCTTAAATCACAGTCTCACACAGTCTCACAAAGCTACAGAAATAAATATAAATATACTACAGACACATACTGGCATTGGTAGCTGCAAATTGTTGTGGGATGTAGCAAAGGAAACACTTTACAAGGTATGCGGCAGGGAGTTCCCAGCCAGCCAAAGGTGATGTGTGGTACAGGGTTAGTGCAGCTGGCAGGAATGTTTTTCTATCCTTGAGACTCCACATGTGATGGAAAGCTTTCTGATATTTACTAGTATTTAAGTAGTCTAGTTTAGTTTGTGTCTATTTGGAACGTCTATTTGATTGGCTTCCTGGAGGTGCTTGCAGCGTTCTAGAAATACTCTTCGCTTGTTGACTCTACAGAAACAAAGATTGTTTTGTTGTATTAAAAGTACCTCCACCGTCCGCCAGTCAACCGCAGTCAATTAGCTGCAGCCCGTAAATGTCTGCTGTAGACGACGCCCCCGCAGCTGCACAGAGCAACGTTCGCTTGTTCTCATAGTTTATTAAACTTGAACATCTAGTGTATTCAAATCGCATTCGACTCTACACATCCCTGGTTCCCCAAGCCTTACACCCACCAAGTATGAAATAGATCAAATGGAACAGTTCTTGAGATATGCAAAGGACATGCAAACAATCAACATTCAGGGATGTCTTGCTTTTTACTTGGGTATCAGTTCGACTATTGAATGGATTGCATTGCAATTTGGCTCGGATATGTCTCCGAAGAATACATTTGACTAGTTCTTATGATTCCCTGACTCATTATCTATGGCTGACACTTTCAAAAACTTAGATTTATGACAAAATATCAGTAAAAAATGAACACTAACATTTCCATTGTGGGTGTATTTTCTAATACAACACTAGGACACATTTCCTGTCAATTGGCAAAGACAAAGTGCTCAACAGCTATTTGAATACAAATCTTTTGTTTTGCAGAACAGAATTTATTGCATTGGCTAAAACAAAAGAACAGTCAGTGACAGCTCTCTGACAATGTACCCGTACAAAATAATGCCCTGGTCCATTAATAAACAAGGACAAATGAAATGTGACTGTTTATTGCCCTCAAAGGGGCTGCAAACCTTAGTAAACATCCCATCCCTTTCCTGAGTCTAGTAAAATCCGTCTCTTGTGAGTCCAATGACTTCATGGAAGTACCACGCTAAAACGCTAGAGTACCCCTTTAAAACCTTCCAGAATTGCCTTCTCTGATCAATGGTGTAGACTCGACTTGAATATTACTTACCGTAGAAAAAATACCATGTTCTGAGTTTATAATTGACACAAAATAATACAAAACATGTATTTCTTGATCCACCTGCAATCACAAGACAAACTGCACTTGATTTTGTCTAATCAAGCGCACATATTTGAACTTGAGGTGCTTTTGTTTAGCCAAGTGGTCCCGTACAGCTTATTGTGAGAAACAAGTTATTCATACCGCTACATAACTTTGGCTAGAGGGTAAACTGTCATTTTAAATAATGGATTTTCAACGGAGGAGATCAACACAGGATCAGTGTGGCAGTCTGCCGTCACTCCCACAGGAACACACTGAAAAACACAAAGTGTCTGTTAATTTTCTCGCTTGCTGACGCCCCGGGGGTAGAACAACATTTGCCCAGCCCACTCTGTCAGCGTGACCTTGTGCCCTGGCCTGGTACTCAGACAGGGAAACCTAAACAGGTTGTGCATACCAAGAGAGCTGCTTTTTTGTTTCCAGTGCAGCAGGGAGCCACATAATAGCAGACCAGAGCAGCTCGAATGATCCCTCCCTCCAACTTCCCTCTGTTTACTCCGTCCTGAACACCTGCTGTCTCTCAGCCAGCAAATGAGAGGGTGCAACACAGGAACAGTGTAATGTATATGTGGGAGTGCAGCACACAAGGATTAATTGCCAGCACAGCGAGAAGAGCCCTCCTTCTCTCTGCTTCTCTCTGCCGTCTCTTCAAAGACTTCAAAACTCCTACTTCCAAAACCCTACAAGCACCTCTGCAAACACAGATCGCTATGAGTGAAAGAGGAAACATCTGTGGTGACAGAACCAGAGCTAGGCTTTTACGCCTCATACTGTATATTTACCTAACCAGTCGGACATCTGCACAGAGCTGATGAACTGGAATGGCTGTTTTTGGAGGGGGCTGGAAAATGAGAGAAATTATTACAAGTTGTTTTTTTTCACTTATATGGAACTTTTGTGTTTACGGAGTTTAGACCTCAATATGTTTTCGATCTGTCACCAAGCAACTGTATCAGAAAACAGACAGTAGGTTGCATTGTGAGTCATACACCTCAATATTCATTTACACTGATGAAATTCTCACAAGACTAACAGCTTACTGTATGTGATTCTTAGGTATGGGGAATCTTTTCTAATTAATTTAACCTAATACAAATCCAAATGTGTTCTGACTGTGTTGTGTCGAATCAGCATCATTTGAACATTGTGTGAATGGAAAACGTTCAGAATCCTTGAATATAAATCCACTCAACCCTAACCCTAACCCAATTTATTTAATCCGCATTTGCAATGTGATGGCAAAGAATCATTTTAATTCTTACCCACATGCTGCTCAGTGAAACATCTACAAAATATTCAGGAATCAGTAAAAAGCTAAAATGGCATGTAAACCTAATTGTGAAATGTATACTATAACCATTATGATGTGTTCATGTATACTGCATATTAGACCTTTTTTAAAAATAGTTTACATGTGTAGCTACAGCTAGATTAACTCTTCTATTGTCTTTGTTTTCCCCCCCTTACTTTGGTGTTCGCGGTCAAATTTGACCGGTCCTGTTTTACCTGCTATTACATTAACACAAAAACCATTAATCATCGCCAAATTTCATTTAAAACCCTTTCAAACTGTAAATATTGTATCAGACTACTGGTATACATCAAAAACTGCAGTACATATACAGAGAACAGACACTGAACATGTATTGGGTGTGCCAGGTTTGATCCATGTGAGGGGATGGGCACATAAGAGCGGGAAATGTGTCAAATTGTGTGTGTGTGTGTGTGTGTGTGTGTGTGTGTGTGTGTGTGTGTGTGTGTGTGTGTGTGTGTGTGTGTGTGTGTGTGTGTGTTATCTGATCCGGATGGTTACTAATTCCTTTTCTTTATGGTCATGTTTGACCGGGAACACCATGGGTGTTACAAAGTTGACTAAATCATCCAGAATCCAATGAAAGTGGTGATCAACAATTGTATATGTTCAAATGTCTACTGTGAAGGATATCATAAAGCCTTAATGCAATCGAATGTAAAACAAAAAGTTATGATTGATGAAAGGGTTAAATTGCTATATTTTCTAGTCACACTGCATTTTCCAGTCCCCCGCAAAAACACATTTTGATATTTGGTAAACAAATAAGATGTCTTTTAACTGATGATCAGCGGGGCCACCAGAGAATTAGGGCTGAGGTACAGCGTTGGATTATTCATAGCAGGTTCAAATGAAGTTTTACGAAACAAAAAATATCTAATAATATGTATATAATGCATGGTACCTAACAAATACGTCTCCATTAATTGTATCGGGTGAATTGAGTGGTCTCCAATAACTTTAGAGTACGATTTATAGAAAGCTAGTGAGGGCCCAGCAGCTCTGTGCGATTTGAGACATTAAAAATGCACACACATCTCCTGCTAGCTAGTAGCTGCCTTCCAGCTATTTGGCTACTTTGGTCTAGACTCAAACATCTGAACAAATAGATTTTTGGAGATTTATTTTACAGATGAATGCTGACCCACCTCCCGGCTTTTTATGTAGCATCTCCAGTGGGTCCAACTTGTATCTGATCCAGTGAAATATGTTCATACACTTGTGGATCTGTACTTTTCCGTCTAGAGCAACCATTATGTTATTCCTCCCATCGAGAAGCCACCAGATACAAATGTCAACTTCTCCAACACTTTTGTTTCGACAAATAACCAGCAGAACTAATGACTGTGAACTGTGTTCAATACTCATTGGCGAATTACATATTGTCCCTGTTAACACAATAGCTGGTTTTAACATTAAGGACAGTAAACCCATTATCAAAGTGAAATGAACCTTTGAGAAATTACAGTTGGTTTATTTATTATGTGACCATCCCATTTCATCAAAACCAAATAAACCTGCACCCAGTATGCATATTAAATAACTTCAACAACTCTTGACTTGTGGTGTTTTGTTAATTTGCCACAAAGTCAACTTTCGCTATCTGCTTTGCTACAAGTTATAAATTGGATTTTGAAGCACAATTGCATCTAATTCACTGGAGCACCCACATGCTAAATATCAATTGCATGTCAGTAGGTTACCCCATGTAAATATTTTGAGTTTGTTTCATTTATTTAATTGCATTTTTGTCCACAGAACCTGAAACAGGAAGGTTTTATATTCCATCATCTCTTTAAATTGCAGTCACCTGGGGTCCCAGCTGCACTATAGCTGCTGAATAGACGGCAACAATTAAAAACCAGCAAGGCTGAAAGTGCAGAGGGTTGGACTTGAATCCTATATGGTCTACTTCTGATAGTGGGCTTATGTTAATGTAATCTTCGCAGCGTATTTGTTTTGCTTTATGAACAATACAGCATTATTAACCTGTCTGTATGCCAGGAATATGATATTTTCAGAGCTTGGAAGCATGGAGGAGACTGCAACTGTATTTCATTGTGCAATCCTGTATTTTGTAATTACAATAAATCTTTAAATCTGAATGTTTATTTGTGAATTGCAATCTTTAACGACTACTATTTATTAGCTAACAAACTTAAGGGGAAACACAAGTACACACAATTTGTCAAGCCTGCAATGCAGCACACATTGGGTGCGTCTCACTTCTCTTATTTATCATTTCCTCGCTCCTCGGTCTCGGTATCACCGGAAGTTGATTTTATCTGCGCCATCTTGAGTAGCGTCCCAGTGGACTTATTTTTGCCAGAGGACCGAAGATCGAGGATCGAGGAGTGATAACCGAAATCGAGAAACTACCGGTCCATCCTCCAGTGAAATCCCCAGACACTCGCCCCGCCCCCTTACTGTGTATCGCTCACTGATTGGACGATGCGGCGCATGCACTGATCTGGCTGCTGTGAGACGATCAGCTGTGCGGCGTCATCACAAACGGACGTCGCTTCACGTGACGCTCCGGAGGACACGACGTCCCATTGCTCTTAAAACTCATTTCCCTGCTTCTCGTGGTTTCCTTGCGTCCCTCCATGCTTCCCTGGTGGGAGGGACGAGTCGCAGGGAAACGACGCAAGTGAGGGACGCAAGGAATCCATTTAACCGAAGTGAGATGCAGCTACTGAGTACACAACAAAGATATATTTGCTTATGTCTGGTGTAGTTTGTAATCAGCTGATTTTTTGTTTTCGATTGCAAAACTATGCCTTTAATATCAGGGAGTTCAATACACGTTGCACAGCACAACCTACAAGAATCCAAAAAAAAAGACTGAACAGGACTTAAATAAAAGCTGAACTAATGAGGGGATCAAGTGCAAGTGTGCAGGAGGTCAGGTGATGCAGGGTTAATGAGAAACAGGTTGAAATAATCAAAAGAGGCGGGGACAAGAAGTACAAAAAGAGACATGAGACAGGGCAAGAAAACGTTTTAAAATAAAACAATACACAACAAAACTAAAAACTGGGATCACAACAGCAATCTTGTTAACATTGATGTGATTGGAATTCAGTTTGTGTTGACAATAATGTTGACAAGCTTATGTCTTTAAAGAAAAATGTCCTGGTTACTGGTTTCATCCAAATAGTATATGTCTATGGCAATATAGCAGAACAGCTTGGCCTTCACCATGTTGTTATGTTCAAAAAAGTCCTAGACGCATACACTCCAGTAAGTAACAAAACCTGTAACTTATACAATTGTGTGTTTTCTTCTGCATATATTGTACGACTGAGCTCAGAGTTTCTACTTCAAATCAGATTCTTATAATTTGTTTCTTGCTTTGGACAACAGCCAGGCCGGTAGCCATTTTGCTAACGCTATATCGATTTACTTTATCCAATCCAATCAAATCCAACTTAATTTATAAAGCACTTTAAAACCTCTAGAGCATAGTGCTGTAGCCTATAGAGAAATATAAAATCACAGTGCAGCTCACAAAACAAATCAAATAAATGTAAGAACGCAAAATAAACAAGATATTATATGAAATATCAGGCCGTGTCTATGCAGTTGTTGGTTACTCTGACCTGTTTTGTTGGTAGCGATCCCTGAACTTTCTACAGTTCCAAAACAACCCAAACTACACAAACAATAGGTGCTTTCACACCGGAATACTTTTACCCATACTTTTCCCGTTTAGTTCCGTTAATGCCTGGAATTTTGCGTTCACACCAAAAAGAGAACTTAGTTCAGAGAACTTTTACCCCCATTTGTAGCGCCTTCTAGAGAGGTGGGACTATCCTGGGGAGAAAATAATACCAATTTCTGATTGGCTGGGCGAATTGCAAACTCAGAAAAGTTTTTTGAAGCCGTCATTGTATTTGCTGGCATTAGCATTAGCATTATTAGCAAGGCATTAGCGCCCGCACCAACGGAGAGAGAATAACTTATGGCAACACAAAGAAAAACATGGGAGCGATGGAGTGATGAGGAGGTGTCGGCGTTCTGGCGATTTACTCGGAAGGCTTCAGTAGAAGCCAGTCCCAAACTCCGGGGACTTCCGGCCGGGGACTTCGGGGGGCAGTATACGCCGTGAAGTTGTTTGCGGCCTGCCAGTAAACCCAAAGCAGAAGAAGAAGAAGTTACGTCAGCGGCTTCATTTGTGTAATCTTCCCTCAGGGAACTTATTCCGGTGTGAACGCGATAGGCTCTTAGTTCCATGGGGGTACAAAGTGCTGGGAGCTAAGTACGAAAAAGTAGTTGGTGTGAAAGCGGCTAAAGGCTCTGCTTAGTACTTGATTGCTGGCATGAAGCGTATTTCTAATGGTGGGTTTTGTAAATTTGTTCAGCCATATTAAATTTAGGAATTTCTGAATTTAAGCTTTTGTCATCCAGCATTACTGATAAAAAGATTTATGCATGTATATTCTCCTGCCTTAAAACCCCCAGCTTAACTAATACAACACTGGAGCTTGGCTTTTTATTTGAGAAGATTTCTGCAGCCAGAAAACTGACTAAGACATCAACTTCAATGCAGTACGGGCCAATTATTTCCTGAATAAACTTTTAAACGTCCTTACTATAATTCACAAAGCATGTCCGTGTACTTTTTCAAAACACTTCAAAACACATTTTTATAAATTCACCTTTCCGACTAATCGCTGTTTTGTTATTGTTTAAAAGTGTTTTGTCCTGTAAGCACTTCCATCTGTTGGTTGTTCTTTTATCTCTTGAAATCAGATATTTTGTTATTGATTTCTTTCTTTGTGTCTAAGACACATCTTTTGTGCGCCAGATGCTCTTATGGTTCTTTATGTTTTGTAATTGCAAATAATTTACCTTCCTCTGAAAATGCGTTCTGCTTTTTGCTTGAAAAGATGTTGTGATTATTATCACTTGAGATGCGAGTTGTCAAAGTTATAACATCTATAACTTTAACAATGAACAAATCAGAAGCTATTTTTATGCTGATGCAGCCTCCACGGCACTTCTGAATCGTTGGTTGTGTGAATTTCTATTTAAATGATCCAACAGCTTGCTTATTGGTGATAATAGGGAGCCTTTTGAATACTGAGGATTATTTCCCTCAGATACTGAAAGCAGCAAAGATAAAGCTGCATAGGTCTTTGTATTTAATTAAGGCATCACTTAGCATAGGCGGCATTACAACTTCTCCCAGAATTGATTTGACAGCCCTTAGCTTGACTCTTTTTGTGTACGTCCCATCTGCTTATCACCTCTTAATATGAACAGAGTCGATCAAGCTGAAAATGTGTTGCAAGACTAATATTTACGGAATACCAGTTATCCTAATGCATGCCAGTGCTAGCAGCATAATGCCTGAACATTGGGCTTATGGTGCAATGTGCATGACAAATGTGTGCTGGTGTCAGTGATACATGTGATTAGAAAAGGCAGTCCCTGGAGCATTACAGTCTAAATGGAGACGCAGTGTTCGGAGGAAAAGGCATGACCGTGTTTGACAGTAATCAGTTAAAGCAGCAGTGATGATGTAATGAAAAATATAGCTTTAACATGGACTGTCAGTTCCGTTGACTAATATCATTAATAGGTCATGGCCACCTAATAGCTGCGCTGTGAATCGTTCATCATTTTAACCCCTTCATTTCTCAAAGTTGGATCCAAGCCAACAGCTTTTCATTCATTCATTACTTAGCAAACATAATTAGCTACAGGATTATGAGGCAAAATAAGACATACAGCTGACTAAACAATCACTATTGTCAATTTGCATGCTGTCTTTATGATTTAATATGCTGTCCTCTGGATGGAGAAGAAGGATTAAAGTTCCTGTGTGTACATTACTCACCTCACTGCAGCTGGAAATGGTAGTTAATCACCGAAAGATTGATTCTGGATCTTTTTTCCTTCAGAGTTGCAAGCTTTTAAAACCTCATGGAGCATTTTAACATGACCATTTTTGGTGCTTGGCATTGTTACTGCACGGGGGCAAGAGGAGCCTTTCAACGGGCCGGGAGGGGATATTGAAACCTGATAGAGGCCAACATCAAACATAGAAGCTTATCTCTTATTAAATTATTTACAGACTAAAAATAAATCAATTTTTTCAAAGTTAATAGCAAAACCCCCCCCCCTCATTGTCCTCTGAAGTACAATTCAATCTTGTGGTTTCAGCACACTGTCAGAACCATTTGAAAATCACATAAATATACATTGGCACAGATTTTTGTTTCTCAGCTATTTGCGTACTGCGCGGGGACAATGATGATATTGTTCTGATTTTCTCCTCCAAAGCACAATCCCATTTAATGTGCTCAGAGAGCTGTCAGAACATCTTTAAAACCCCATAAATATAAATCACCAGGGATTGCTGTAACTTACAGATTCTACAGCTAATGCTGATGCCCGGATCCACTTTGCATGTCTTTCTCATGTCGATTACAAATAGACCCCATTTTCACTTGGTATTTACACGCAATCTGTACTGAGACTTCATCGGGATAATTATGGGGCCTTTGCATTTACACCTGGCATCAATAGCCATTCTCATTATCGTAATTGTGTCTGCTTTGTGATCAGATGTCAATATGCTAATGAGGTAGACAGAGCTGGCAGCCTTGTCAACAAGCATGCCTGAAGAGAAGTGATGCAGGATGCTCTTGAGGGACTGCCACCTACAACCAAACAAAGACATACTGTGCTACAAGATTGAGTTGCTCACTTGGTTGCTTCTGTTTTTACGTTATTGTGCTCACAATAACAGCGTTCCAACCTGGAAGTGTGAGCAAGGCCCTGGTTCACTTGCCCTTTACCGATTTCCAATTTCCTGCTGCTTTTTTACCGGGCACAATAAGAGTATGTGGTTTTTATGCTGCTGCAACGCAAACATTTCCCAAATTGGGATCAATAAAGTACTTGTCTATCAATCTATGAAGCCCCCAGGAAGTAAGCGTACGTTAAAGCTGTAGTGGCCAAACGTTGGTACTTCAATCAGGAGAGACGTGATGTATGAAATACATGTTTATTATCGGGTCACATTATATAAATGAAACATAATGATGACAGTTTATAACAAGTGAATGAAATGGTGTTTGGCGATTAGGCCCAGGTTTGGTAGGATGTCATTCGGGAAGGGAAGAACCGTTTCCGATGAACCCCCTGGGTCTAGACACTGGTGGTGGTGATACGTGGTCAGGTCCGGTTGGAAGGGAGAAGGTTGAGCTTGGCCCTGAGTTGGAAGCAGGAGGCGAAGGGGTGGAGGAGGGTTGCGCGTTGACACCTGGAAGACAGCTGATGGAAAAGGGGAGAGCATATATAGAGGGATTAACAGGTGCGATGATTAGGCTTGTGAATGGAGGGAAGTGATAGGTTAGCTTGAGGGGCGCTCCCTATCATTTAGTGAGGGGAGCGAGTATTGCCATGACGTGCAATACGAAGTGATAGGTCTTCCTGCCTGAACTTGCGCTGAGCTTCATTACAACTTCTGTGTCAGTCCGTGACGTCATTGGGCCCAAAAAAAATGTTCCCCATTGTATGACATTCGATAAAAGATTTTTCTGTACATTTGCTTAAGTGCTCTCTCGCCCAAGATAGGGGTACGTTTTCTCTTGAGTCAGACTTTTCTTTGCTTCATGCGCCACTGAACAACTTGCACAGGAATGAACTGGGCTCCACCTCCAACACTGTATCCAGCTCTCTTTATACACCCATGGTGGGTGTAGTATAAGTAGAGCACTCTATTTCTCATTTCAAAAATAAAGTAAGTTTTATCCTTTTGGCTTTTTAGTCCTTCTACATTGACGTGTAAGCATTCACACAAAGGCCATAAAAGGTGTCACCTTCTGATCAGGAGAGATACAGTGCCATGCCAGTATCTTCCCCAAGGATACTTAGGCAAGCTGTTCGACTGCAGGTGCTGCAATCTGGATCTGGATGAATACTGAGCTGAACCTACTGGTGTCATGCTCAGTGGGGGATGGAGAAGCCCCCCCTAAATGTCTCTGAAGTGTTGCCGAAAGCAGGAGAGCAAGCTCCGGTCTGATGGTTTTTCAAAAGAAAGAGTTTGAAAATGATGCTAGAAGCAAATATTTGATCAGTTAGCTTTACTGGTTGCATTTCTGTCAGGCTTTAGGTACATCAAGGCATCAACCACTGATTCTATAGACAATCTTGAAGAAGAGGACTCGATTCAATATCACAAATGAATCCAGAAAGGATTATAAAGTACAATGTTAATTGGGTTAACGCTACGTGTGTATGTAAATGTCATATCTTGATATCCAGTTTTCACGGTAGCAGAATCAAGAAACTACCTCAATCTCAATCTTTATTTATTTATATAGCAAATTTAAAACAACATCAGTTGACCAAAGGGCTGTACAGACAATAAACACAATATAAAAGAACACAATGGGAGTAAAATAATAAAACAATAATTAAAAACATGATAAAAAGCACAACAATACCTGGATATTTAATTTTTTAAATCATGACGCATTACGGTTTTTAACACTAATAGGCATAAATACATGTTTAACTGTCTTTCAAACCGAAGCAGCGAGTATCCCCATAGTCTGCAGCTGGAAAAGCATCTTCAGGCTAACAAGCATTGAGTCCTCTTATCTTCTATTCATGAACAAATGAGTTTAGGCCTTGAGAGCCCAAGTGGCCTCTTCCATATTTTGCTGCATAATGGCAGCAGTTTGACACTTACAGGAAGTGAGGAGGGCAGCCAGTGTGTACAGGAGCTGGTGTCAGCAGCAGCAGAGGCAGGTAGAGTTGAGTATACAGGCTTATACTGAAGGATCTCAGCGGTGAATGCATACAGTTATGGTAATGCCCAGAGGGGAAAACATGGTTCAGTCCCTCCTCACTGCTTTCAGATTAACTTTGTCACACAGTGATGGAGAGTGTTCGTAACACTGTTTAAGTTTGAATTATTATTAAAATGTTCATCACAGTTAGTAAGGTGACAAACAAGTGAAGTAGGCGGGGGAAGAAGAGTGCCTCCGTCAATGCCGAAGTTAGAGTGAAGACAGATTACCGGCCTCAAGCAAAAAGCTTGAGGCCGGTACGATTCAAAAGTATAATCAGATTTATTCGTTATTTCAGCTAGCACACATTGTATTTTCTTCAAATCTTTATCTATAGTCAGAATCAATTACAGATGTAGCCGTCCAGCTGTGATTCTGATTCCATTACATGTTATTACCAGATGGTAACAGGGTCATGCATAGGGATACATGTCTAGATTGCTATATTATGCAAATGTTCAACTTTTAATTAACACGTGTAGACTGCTTCTGCATGTGACTGATATCCAATCATCCCACTTGTCATTTTCTCACATGCTCCTCAGTAGCAAGTCAAAGACACTGTGTCTTGTCCGGATAAATGTTATCACTTTAGGGACAAGCTGTAGATTTTTCTCTTTCATCTCTGAATTATAAATAGAGGAATATGCCATTGATTTTTATCTACATGTGAGGATTCAGAGTGTTAATTAATTGAAACAGCGCCGCACTTTACTCAACGCTTTAATTATAAGTGAATTAAACTATGCCCAATGTGAATAATGTCTAATCAGAGGAATAGATTTCACCAATTACGGTGCCCTCCAGCATAGAGGTGAGTGTGAACATATGCTACAGACTTGCACGTAAATCCAAGTATTGATTTTGAACACAGAGGCAGCGTGATTCAATAAATATAGCGCGCTCTCCCTGTGCATTGCAAAGTCAATTCCTATCCACAGAAAGAGACAATGATTGGAGACCATTAAAACGACTGCTGATGACATCAGGAGCTCAGAATATTGTCCTTCAACTCAAAGGAGCTGTGGGACTTTAGGTAATGAGAGAACTTGGACACAATGTTTATATTTCAGTCAGTCGTTAACCAACACAGTTCCTGAACTCACTCGTAAGTAATGACCAAAATAATACAAATGCTAGTTAAACACGCACTTAATAATGGTTATTAATATAAAAGATGGAACCTGAAAACAAACTGTTATGCAAATGTTCAGGTTCATATTTGTATTTTGTGCATCTACTTTGACATTTGTAATGTTCAAAAAGCTCTTTATTTTCCTCATACTGCCTGTGCATCAGCACCTATTTCGCCCTCTGTCTGAAACCAGAGCCCAGTCTGCTCTGATTGGTTAGCTGGACGGCTCTTCTCTGATTGGTCAACCACTGGTGGATGTCCCGCCCCTTAGCCACACGTACAATGTGTTGNTGCAGGTTGTAATCAAAGGTGGCCAGTGTCGTTTATCCTTTAGGCTTTTTCAGTGTTTGTATTTTACTTTCTATTGAGTTTAGAGTTAAGAGTTAGACCTAACACACTTAGCTATTTTATCTACCTCTGGAAATAGTTATAAATATATTTATTCTTCACTGTCACTCATTACTGGATCAGTGAGCTGCATGAGATACTGACAGGCTGTCAGGAGAGAGGGATAGAGGAAAAGAGAGCGCTTCCGCTCATTTCTCCCGTGTTGTTATCAGTAAATGTAAACTTGAATAATGTCTTCATTTGAATGTAACAATTATGTTGGTAGTTGTTGTTGAAGCGCCAGTGAATGAGCCCCATTAACTGAGTTTAAAACATCACTTTAAATGGAAGATCCCCATAGGCCCCACCCACTCGATCGGAGCATCCCTAATGTAAGTTACGCCGACAGGTCCACACACTGCTTCCCCGCAGCGAGGCTCCCCCGCCCTCCTGTTGACAGTTCACGAGCGTCGAGCTCTTCACGCCCCCGTTGATAATTCACGATCGTCGGCAGGCTGATAAAAGATTTTCTTTTTAACGGCACTTCATATCAAAAAGGTTGCCGACCCCTGGCACACAGTATGAACATTAAGAGAACACTTTGCAAATATAAAATGTGTAGCTCCTGTATTATTAGTGTCACATTATATTAACTGTACGGTACTTCTCATCTTCTATCTTTGGATATGTTGCTACGATGTTTGTATTCACAAAACAAAGTGTAGTGATCAACAGGTATTGATATATGGCTAACCTGATGTGAAGACTAAAGTTGTAAACAAGGCGAACAACTTACCTGCGGGCGTCCGTATTTTCTTTTCCAAGTCAACTTGGATGTGGCGTAACTCCCAGTTCCGACCTCCGACTTCCAACGTGAAACCAGGCCCTGCCCTCTTGAACTCTTTGGGTAATACTCTTGACCAATAACACGCAAGCGTTCGCCCAATGAGTCCAGGGGAGATCTCTACCTGTGCTTATAGAACCAGGGTTACAAAAAAGTAACCATCTGTACTTTGCAGGTAGAGTGACTTCTAGTAAAAACTCAACTGAGGCCAAATCCGAGTGGTTTTATGTACAACAAGTGAGGGAAATTAGTAATATAATGAATATGCATTATAAAAGCAGATATAAACACTCTGAGAAATAAAAGACAACACATTTTATTTTCAGCCTCCATTTTTGTTTCCACAGCAACTTAGAGAATAGACCAAATGCACAATGATGGCTTCTCAACTTGATAGATCGGACAATCCAAGGAGAATCACATGTCTGTATTTCTGTGGCGCCATAATCTATTTATAGGAATCAAGAATATTTTAAACCGGACTCAAATGTTTGACAGACTAAGCGACAAACACTGCCTTCCCCAGAGCGCTGCTGCTAGTGCGGCTAAAAATACACTTATGAAAGCACTGAATATTCTCATCTGTCTTTTGTGAAACTCTTTTTTGTTGTTCCTGATCTATCAAAGGTGTGTTTGTGTCTGTGTAACAAAGGCATTTAAGTCTTCAAAAAGGGGAAATTAAAACGTATAGCCCCTCCAAATGAATCCTTCCCACCACCATTATCAAATATCACAGCCCTAATATATTTAAACAGTGCTATCAGCTATTCTCTAGCTCTGCTTTGTAAACCTTAATTCCTACAAATGTCTATATTGCCATTCCTTCCCAAGGCTCTTAAAAGGAGACGCTAAACTAATTAGTGACTCTTTTGTGCTGTAAGTCTCTGAAGAAATTTCAATCTTCCTTTCATGCACCTCATAGCAGCAAGACAAGCTCCTCTCAAGGTGATGAATGACTTGCTTTTAGTAACTAAGGTGGAAAATCCTGTTTTAGTTCTCGTCGATCTTAGAGCGGCTTTTGACACGGGCGATCACTCACTCCTACTCTCTGGGTTGGCATCTGTGCCACTGCTTTAGGCTGCTTTCTCTTTCTATCTGCTGCAGAACTTCATCTGATGCCATTGGAGAGTTCAGGTCATCTCTGTGGTATCCCCCATGGCTCTTTGTTGGGTTCAGCTCTTTTCCAAATATATACTTTCCTTACGTTATATAACTTTCACAGAAGAGTATGTTCTGAACTTCTGACCACAGATTGTTTCTCCAACTACCCTCTAAATCCCTTTGAAATCATCTGAATCTTCAAGTTTAATCTTATACAATGGTTATGCCCTTTACAATTGCAATTTGAAGTGTAATGTTATCTGTCTATTTGTATTTTTGACATACTTTGACTACCTTCAATACTCATCTAGGACTACTCCCAATTCTACATCACTTCAGTAAATGGATTTTGATGGACTTAACGTTTTATCATCGGGTTATACAGAACTAAAAACTAGTATCGAAATAGAAACATACACACTCTTTGTTTCCGTAAATAGTTGTCAATCATTGTGAAGATACACATTAACCATAAATAAGCTTAGCTTTGCCTATTCAGCTGTTTCCATATAATTCCTCTGTGTGCACACCGCCAGCCTCTAAGACCTGTGGCTTATTAAACTCCTGTCTTAACAGTGATCCATATTGACCTAGTATACATTATCCACATTGATATCTCATCCCGACAGACAGCAGAGAGCTAATCCTTTGGCTAATAGCACTCTTACTGAAACAGACTATTCTACAGCTCTGTGGTTAGTATCACTTTACCTGCAATTTGCATGCAATACACCATTGTGTCAACACAACCTAAACACAGAAATATAAAAAGGTTGACACCTGCAATGTGACACATAATTATAATTTCAAGCACACAAAAGTAATTGCTTGGATATATATATATATCTATGCACTAATCTGTCATTTTACAGACCTCTGTGTAGTGCAGTTAATTGTTATTGCTTAACAAACAACTTAGAACAATTATTTTTAGAATGGACACATCACATCCTCCATTTCATTTCTAATTAACTCAAACTGAACACACCCAAGAAAACTCTGCACTTGATCTAATATTTTCTTCTGTTATGAATATTGCTTTATGTATAAAATTCCAAATGCCCGTATTTTTGGACATGCTTTGTGACGTATGTTCATCACCTTAAAGAGGCCCTATTGTGCTCTTTGGGGTTTTCGCTTTCCTGCACTGTGTTATATAGGTGTTGTGCATGTAACTGGTCTGCAAAGGGTAAAATCCTAAAGATGTTCTCTCCACCACACCCCCCCCCCCATCGCCTAGAAACGTCCTTCTATTCCTTACCCCTTTGTTTACTTCCTTAACATAGTGACATCGCTAGTAGTAAACAATTCGCGTCTTACTAGTTGGCTGCTTCTTCAACACTATTNATATTTAAATTGCATTTTCGGATCCTGAACGAGACCGCCGCCAGAGCGCGTCTCCCCGTTACCTGCAGAAGGAAGCCATGCACGCAACGCAGCCGAGCGGGGCTGCGTTGCGTGCATGGCTTCCTTCTGCAGGTAACGGGGAGACGCGCTCTGGCGGCGGTCTCGTTCAGGATCCGAAAATGCAATTTAAATATTTTGCACACTTATTCCACTTATTCCTAATGTGCCACTGGTTACGGTGTGGCGTGCCAATGCTGGCACGCGTGCCAGGGGTTGCCGACCCCTGATGTATAATAAGCCTCTGCTGCTCGGCGATGATGGTCTAGCTTCAGCAGCTACATTACCTACGGTGCGTTCGTTAATATTAACTGTGCATCCGGATTCACTGTGGCACAGACTGGACCGCTGGTGAACAGCTGTTAGAACGGGCCGTTCAGGTGTTCAGAGTAGAGCTCCCTGTCGGAGCGGCAGAGCGTGATGTGCACTGAAAAGTTTTTTTTTCCCGTCGCAATATTATCGTTGAGCTAGCTAACTAGCATACATTGTCACTATCTGCTAACGTTATCTTTAGCCTTCGTTTTCTAATCGTTTTTTTCATAGGCTATAAACAGAGGTGGTATAAGTATATATCTTGTACTTGATTAAAAGTAGAAGTACTCAGTTCTTGTACTTGAGTAAAAGTAGAAGTAGCCTACTCAGATCGTGTAGGCTACTTGAGTAAAAGTAGAAGCAGTGCTTGAATTGGGCTGGTACTCACCGGTACGCAGTACCGGCACTTCTGATTTTTACCCATGTGGTACCGGCACTTCTTACTGAGTACCGGCAAGGTGGCGGTACTCAGTAAAATGCCGGTACTCAGCCGCCGGCAATATAGGCTACGTATATGTAAACGCAACGCAGCGCAAATGTGGGTCTGACTCTGCCTCACAGAGGGTGACTGGCTNAGACCAAGGGGTAGACCTAGAACCAGATGGAGGGATTATATCTCTTCGCTGGCCTGGGAGCGCCTTGGGATCCCCCAGTCAGAGCTGGTTGATGTGGCCAGGGAAAAGAAAGTTTGGGGCTCTCTGCTGGAACTGCTACCTCCGCGACCCGACCACGGATAAGCGGGAGAAGATGGATGGAAAATGACCATGCAATGTTGTTAAATGTGTTCATGTTTGAATACAAAAAAGTCTAAATATAAGAATGTTTCTGCTGTCTTAATTTAAGACAAATGCAATTAAATAGAGGTGTGTGGCGCAGTGGTAGTGCGTTGGTGTTCGGATCAGGGGAGCACAGGTTCAAACCCCCACTGTAGTCAGCATGTCGTTGTGTTCCTGAGACATTTCACCCCACTCCTGTGGGGATTGTCCACAGTATTGAGTATGTAAGTCACTTTGGATATAACGTCATGAAATGTAATATATTATGCCATTAAATAATTTAATTCTTATTGTAAGCTTTATTTGCTGATTTTTAAACTTAATTTAATATTTACATTCTAAGTTTAAGAAAAGTCACTAATATATTGTGTAAATTAAAGCCAATGATTTGTATTGTAAGCTTTCTTTGCTAATTATAAATCTTAATTTTAAGGTCCCATGTCATGGCCAATTCTACTGATCATAATTCTATTGTTGAGGTCTACTAGAATAGATTTGCATTGTTCAATGTTCCCAACTCACATTGGTTTCTCATACAGCATCTCTGTATAGTATGTGTATTCACTCTGTCCTTCACGGCTTGTTGGAGCTCGTGCCTCCCCCTCCCCCCTCCCTATGAGCCCACTGTGCTCTGATTGGTCAGCTCGCCCACTCTGTTGTGATGAGTCCACCACCGTTACAGCGGAACATCAGTGATTATGTTACAATGGCGTTTGTTAGCAACCAGAAAATGACACCAAGGAGAAACAGAAGAGAATGCTGCGTGGGGTCTGGGTGCTGTCACGAACTTGGAAACGCAAGGTAAAGGACTCAAATGCACGACCCCGGAGACAGAGGTAAAGTATGAGTAAAATATTTTATTCCAAATAGGTTTACAAAAAATGTTCAACACTCTTAACGAGGTGAAATAAAGGCTAAAAAAAGACACAAAGAAAATAGCTCACTAAGTGAGGAACAAAACTTACAAAGTAATAAAGGAGCATGAATCAGGCTTGAGACAAGATAAGTGATAGCTGGTACCCAGACTCCAGGCATGGAGACAGGACAAGACTAACTGACACAAGACAAGGGAAGGCAAATTTAAACAAAAGGTAACTGGCACAGTCAATCAATCAATGCTTATTTATATAGCCCGATATCACAAATGTTACATTTGTCTGACTTCACAGTTTGTACAGAATATCAGTATGACAATACGACACCCTCTGTCCTCAGACCCTCGCATCGTGCAACGAAAAACTTCCAGAGAAACCCCACAGTTTAAAGGGGAACATGGGAGAAACCTCAGGGAGAGCAACTGAGGAGGGATCCCTCTCCCAGGACGGACAGACGTGCAATAGATGCCATGTGTAAATCGAAGAGATAATACATTTACAACATAGGCAGTCCAAATGTTTGGAAATGCATGTGTGTATAATAAGAAGATGAATCCACGAGGATGTCAACAATCCTGTGGGAGCCAACAGGGAAGTAGTATGATGAGAGTCAGGCAGGACCGCAGAGACAGGTTCAGCCACGACTCGAAGTCCAGGACTCAGGATAGAGGATCCGGGACACACGACCACAGCAACAGGATCAGCCACGACTCAGGTAGATAGACATAAAAAAGAAATGTGTGGGAAGCTGGGTTAATCGGAACATGAGAGTACAAAGGTACAGACAGACAGAAGAAAGAAGTAAGGTGTCCCCCGACAGTCTAAGCCTATAGCAGCTAAACTAACGTGTCTACGTACATGCACTGCCTTAGGATAGGTTGAGGGAAAGGGGTAGCAAGTCCTTCTCTGGACTAAAACTTTTAAATAAAGGTTTACTGTTAAGTCTTCCTGTGTCCTGCATGCACTTACGAGTCCTGACAGTCAGGAGGAATAAGATCTAGTCATATCATCTGGTTTATAACCTCGACTACATTTAATACAATTCTGCACCAGGAAGGACACAACATTGAATTGACAGGTGCACGCTGAAAGCCAAACCCCCTCCCTTACAGCCTATGAATTTGTTTCCACAAAATTAGATTACTCTGATATCACTCACATTTCTTTCACTCAGTGTTTTCCCATGACATCCACATCATCTTTCATTATATGCAACTACTTTGGAGGTCCTCCCCTGCACTCATAAATACTGCGTATTATTCAATTGCTGTCAATCTGTCAGCAGCATCATAAATATACTGCCATCACAGAGAGGCCATGGGATTCAAGGATGTAGAGGATGAGCAGTGTGGTGTATTGAATGTGAAGCAGTCTCCAGCTTCACCTCCTGATGCACCGACACAGGACCCGGTTGCCCAGGACTGCACCTGATCTGCACAGTAGTGGTCACATAGATGCCATCGGCCTGAAAAATAAAGCTCAAATGAATTATTAACACTTTTGCAGAGGAAGTAGTGAGATACATAGGACATACAGTCACAACAAATGTGGTTTGACAATGAAATAGGATAGGCATAGGAACAACATCACAACCAGTAGTACACAAGCAACTATACAAGTATTAATTAAACAATACTGTGGTTCTAAGTTGCAAAATAATATATATAATAATGAAATGGCAGGGAGTAAAATATTAGTTAAAGGCTCAATATGTGTTAAAATTGTTTTAATTGAGTTAAGTATTGTGGAGAAATCATATTCTACACACTTGTCAATACATATTTGTTTTGTACAAATCCTCTATAAAATCACATCATGATCATTAAATACATGTTTCACGGTAATTAGAAATGAAAATCCAAAAAGGATTGATGCCTTCTTTATCATAGTGCAGCCTATGGGACAGCATTGTGTATCCAAAATGTTTTATGGCAACCCTAGTAGGCTCTTTATTAGTCTCTCGCCATGGGTAGGGCACCCTACAGGCACTTTATCAAGTTTTCTCCACTAAAAGGACGCTGCCTCTGGTTTTCTCCACTGGAAGGACACACTAGAAGGCAATTTATCGTATTTTCTAAACTGTAAGGCCATCCTTGTGGGCACTCCTTTATGCCTTTTTACCTTGAAAGGGCACCATTGAGTTATCTCCACTCAAAGGGCACCCAACAAGGCACTTCATCCCATTTTCTCCACTGGAAGGGCAACGTTGAGGCCACTGCATCTCTACTTTGTCGTAACACCATTCTCGGGGCCAATCTTCCATTCCATTGTTGTTGTTTTGTTATGCCATAAACACAATAAAGAAGTATAGAGAGGTGAAGTCCCTCCCCTTCCGGTGGAGCTCCATGGGACCTTAATTCGGAGAGATTATGTATTGAAGTCAATGGAGAGAGAAAGATTATCTTTCGATCCCGTTTGAATTGTGCAACGAATTACACATAAGATGTTTATCAATTTAAAAGATGATTTTGCAAGTCAAAAAAAAAAAAATGTGTCGTGTGAAACCGCTCAATGAACTACATCTCCCATCTCGCACACGTCACCAAGACGGCCGTCACGTTGGCACATTTCACTTCTTTCTTTCAGAATGAGGCGAAAAGAATTAAACGAGGTGAAAATCACTCCAAGTCTGTGCATGTTGAGAGCTGTACATACACACAAGGGGAGTTAGTCGGTTCCGTGAGAGCCAGCATGCGGGACCGGGATTCTGGGATTTGTAGTCTTTCTAGTTGCGTATTTTTCATAGTCTTATATTTCAACAGTTTTAGATTTTTTTAGATTGACAAACATCATATGTGTAATTCGTGGCACAATTCAAACGGGATCGAAAGATAACCTTTCTCTCCCCATTGACTTCAATTCAAAAATTTTCCGAAATAAGGTCCCATGGGGCGGAAGTAGAAGGGCGGGACTTCGCCTCTGGTGAAAAAGTATTCATTCTGTAATTGTTGTAATATTGTTTTAGAGTTATATTGCACTTGTTTGTTTATGCACGCCTCAAGGGTTTTCACAGGGAAAGGAATCTATACTTGTATAAATTATTTATATTTGATTTGTACAATCCACGAAATTGAGCTGTTTATAAAGAGAGAGAAATAAGAAACTAGTCTCCAGAAATCGGCTTACTTTTATAGACACATATTTTTGAGTCATTGCAATGAAAACAACTGAAAAAAGAGATTGCCTCGAGCAAGAAGTTTCAGTTTTGAAATAGTTTGTGAACACGACTGTGGCATGTTTTGACAGACAGAAGAGGATGGTTGTTGACCTCATGAGAAGAAACCTTTTACTCTCATCAGTTTCTGCTCTTCTGAGTAGTTTGTGAGTGCACTTTCACCTAGGAGGCTTATATGATCAGACAGCATTAATAATATATACAGAGATGATGCAAAGCTTGCAGTGAATACATGCTACCTACCCAAAATGTTTGAAAAACCTCAGTGTCTCAACTTGTCTCCTCTAAGTGCAGCCATCAAAAACACTCCCGGGGTGCGGATGCAGACATTTGGGTTTTTAAATACATTTCTGATATTCTTCTGCATTATGAACCCTCTAGAAGCCTCAGGCCGTCTGGTTCAGGTCTGCTGTCTGTCCCCAGAGTCAACGCTATAGGGAAAAGCAGAGTTATTATTCTCCAAAAATATAAAAACATATCTCAGAAAGCTGCCGGTATGATGCAACTTTCACGAGTTCTTAAATAAAGCTCAATCTGTTCCCATTTGTTGCTGCCTCAAATAATTAGCCATCTTTTTCCACAACAGTTATTATTTTTGCTAATACCTGTCTTATTCTGTTTCTATCTTATTTATATATATTCTCTTGCCACTTTTCTTGGATTGGATTTCATCTAAAATAGCTCTGTTTTTAGCTATATAAATAAACTTGCCAACAAAGACTCGAAACTGATGTACTTTCTTATTGTCCACATGTGAGAAGCTCCTATTTGACTTGATGATGTAAAATGTTTTTAGCAACTTCAATGGCTTCTTTTGTTGATAAATCCACAGGAAATCTGAATATATTGAACTTTATAATCTTCATGCTGGTTGAGAAATGGACCATTTTGCTTTGCACTGGTTGATAAACGCCACCCAAAGCATACTGTTTGCATATTTTTGAACCAGTCCAAATTAAAAACTGTTTATCTGTGGGCCAATATTGGAAACTGAATTGTGGCTTTGATTTGTTTTTTCTGTCCACCGGTCAACTGTCTGTTCCACAAAAGAGCTTTTGAGGTCAAATAAAATGGCAGCTGTGCACACAAAGGACCGCTCTGTCGAGTATTGTACTGCTGTCTGACTGTGACTTCAAAAGATTTGGCCGCCCTTGGATTTCTTTTGTATATCATGCTGAAATGCATGCGTGAAAAGTCAAATTTGGAGCTTGGCAGACATTTGGGATCATAAGTGTGCTATAAAGCTATAGAATATGGCTTATTTTCAGAAATGTCCTAAAGCGTTTTCTTTGCAGATTTCCTGTTTTAGAAACAGCTGAAGACTTTGGCAAACAGGACCACCTCTCAGACGTTTTCCAATGGACTAAAGCAGTGTTTGTTTTTGCTCTGGCCTTTCCCCCCCTGGCAAACACTGCTGCTGCTGTCACAGAGGGCTCCTGAACCAAGCTGAGCTCTGAATACAGACATGGCCTGTCTATCAGAATGGCTCCGTCAGCACTATTCCTGCAGTGCAAAGAGACCTAGTCCTGTGGCGCCAATCCCCTCGCCGCCTCTCCACCACCACCACCCTTCCTCACCCCAAGTATTCTCTAATAGCACTCCACTTGATGTGTGAGAAGCACAGCTTGTGGTAGACCACAAAGCATTGAATCATTGTTTGCTGATAGAACACTCAACACAGTGAATGCGTACAGGGAGTCTATCTCCAGAGTGCCGGGCAATGACTGCAGATGAGACTGAGTGGCTGAGGTCGATTTCATTACAGACCGATATAATGGCATTTTGTTTATTGGAGAAAATGTCAACTTTACTCGATGGTATTCCCCAGGTTTCGTTCCATGTGTCTTAATCCAGCACAGGCAAGGGGTTATCTGCAAATGGGATTGGGGAGGATGTTGGCTCGCGAATATAAAAGGAAAATCGCATGACTCCTGCGGGGGGCTCAGGTTTGGTAATTGGACTGGCTTCCCAAATGACATGCAAAAAATTCCGTATGAGCGGTGAATGTTCAATGCAATGGCCCCCTTTCGACGTGTTGCAATTGTCTCCATCTCTTGACAACAACCCTTTCTACCACATTCAATGAAACAGTAAAACAACACATTGTTATTTTATTTCACCCCCATCATTATTGGGCATAACTATCTCCTTAGCAGAAAGGAAAAGGTAAGAATGCCTATGCGAGGCTCCCAGACTCAGAGGAGGGTTTCAACAATTACCTATCAATGGGAGATGTGCGCTCAGATAAAAATAGCATGCAATACATGCAGAGCTTGTTCTGCTGACTGAGAATCTACAGGCAAAACAGGCTGAAGTGAAGACTGTCAAATTAGGCACCAAATTATGCATTAGATAGCAGAGGTATGGCTGGTGACTGGTGTGCAGTGGAGCGGCACAAGTGCTCCGGGAGCTGAGGTTGGAAGGTTGTCTCCTGCTGTAATAGAGCCTGACAACCCTGTAAAGGAGAGGGGAGAAAAGAAAAGCCTTTTAAGTACCATATGCACTACGTTTTTTTACAGCCTTCAAGTTTTAAAGCTGAGCACTTTGCAGTTTTTTTTGGTTGTGAACTGATAGTATTGCTATCTAGGCACAACGAGCGCATCATCTGAGCTCAATCATTGATATATTTGACAATGTAACTTAATGAATGTCTCAATACTTTGAGTTTGTGAGACACATTGTTTTCAAAAACAGTGCTGTGGGTAATTATTTTAACAATATTAAAAGTGGTAATTGACAGTTATTGTTTGTTTTACTTTCGATCCTCACTGTTAGGAGATACAGTATTAATAGTATAATTTCAATTATGGATGCAATGGACCAAACTAAACCGTCTACAAACCGGGGTCGGTCGCTTCAAAACTTCAATGAAGAAGTGGGTGACCCAGAACAGACTGCCGAACATATAATAACCACCTGCCCTTTATATAGACCACCCCTCGGAAGCCAACCTCTTCGACGTAGGACCAGAGATGCGGGCATGGCTACACGACACCGAGTTTGACCTCTGACGTTACACGAAAGAAGAAAGAAGTATATTAATTTCACTGAAATATGTCATCCAATTATAATTAAGGCAAGGCAAGTTTATTTATGTAGCACCTTTCAACACAAGGCAATTGAAAGGGCTTTACAAAAATGAAAAACATTACGAGCATTGAGGAATTTGGCATTTAAAAACAGATATTAAAACATTGAATTGTTGTTTTTTAGTTTTACATGAGTGACTTTTTTTAATTGAATGCATAGCAGTACATTGAAACACAGTTTTACAGTTGAAATGTAAAAGGATTTGATGATAATATTGCTGGTTATTAATCCCATTTTAGGAAAGTTCAGACAAGGCTGAGTCTGAACTTTCAATTCCGTAGGCTAAATTAGCATTTAACATTCTAGGCTTATGTTATGTTAACACGCCCAGCCTTAGTAAGACACATTACCATTTATCTGTAACACACTTTAGCATGTTCCATACACTCTGTCATCCAGAAATGATTAATGTTTGCCTGAGGCCTAATGTTTGAATCAGACTGCAGCGGCACAGCTCTGGCACACCGATAGCACAGCAACAGAAAGAGGAGAAAAAGAAGGAGAGCGGAGAAACCCAATCTATAGAAGTATTGGAGTAACTGTAGACGTACAAATAGGAAATAAATAATGTCCCAACTGGGGTAATGTGTGAGAATAACAACTTAGTCAGTGATAATGTTGATATACTACTTGAGTTGATGTCATATTACGCAGAAACTGTAACCAAGTCAATGTTTAATTTAATGTCAATGCATTTTTTCCCTCTAATGTATTTATAATATGTTATTAGGTTGCAATTATTGGTTCTATTGGTTTGTCCAGTTGTACATTTACATTGTTAATGTGGGAGTATCCAAATTCCCAGTCGTGAATTTCAAATGGAACTTGGAAACTTGGAGATATTTCGCAATACCCGAAATCATCATTCAAAATGGAGTCTCTGCATACAGCAGGGGTCGGCAACGCGTAACCAGTGGCACACTAGGAATAAGTGGAAGAAGTGTGCAAAATATTTAAATTGCATTTTCGGATCCTGAACGAGACCGCCGCCAGAGCGCGTCTCCCCGTTACCTGCAGAAGGAAGCCATGCACGCAACGCAGCCCCGCTCTCTTTAACTCCAGGTGACTTTCTGCTGCTTTCCTCCGTGGTGCAGTGCTGATCGTTTCACCACGGAGGAAAGCACTTCACAAATTGCAGTACCCATAAGGTGCTGTACAAATGACGCAGTTTTTGCGTGGCTGTGTTTATTTAGTTGAAAGCCCANGGTCAACCACCTGCCCACACCCCCCGTCAAATTGTCCCACCCACTTTGAGGATGCTTCCTTCCCCCCTAATGCCTGAGAAAGCAAAGGGGAAACAATATGCTAAGAATAAAAACTGAATTGTGAAAGTGTGGATCTAAGCCAATTCAGCATTTCTTATTAGCTGCTAATCTTACTAGTTATCCGTCATTAACTAGAATTGTATTTCTTCATATTGTTTCCCCTTTGCTTTCTCAGGCATTAGGGGGGAAGGAAGCATCCTCAAAGTGGGTGGGACAATTTGACGGGGGGTGTGGGCAGGTGGTTGACCTAACCTCCTCTAGGGGGGTCCGGGGGTATGCTCCCCCGGGAAGATTTTTTTTTTTAAATGTTGAAGTTAAATGCATCAATCTGGTGCACTTTGAAAGCAACATTAAGAGATCTATGGATACATCTCTCAACACCCATATGAAACATAACTGTAAACAGATTTTTCTTCATGCATATTTTACAAATCACTCCCCTAGCTACTATTCCTGAAAAGTTAGGTTTTAACATCAGAACTACAAGTTATTTACACAAAGAAGCTAAACCGGAGGGTTCATTAACATTACCATATGAAATAAAATAATATAGTTTGGGGCTAACTAGAAAAAGATACCAGAACTGATGGAGGGGAAATTAAAACATGACTGACCTGCTTGGAGCATCAATGCTAACTGGAGCTGGACTCGGAGGTGCGACAGCGAAATACACCCCCGGGTACAAAATAAAGGTATGCATCAACAAACAGAGGCGGAACCAATTTACATATGAAAAGAATATATCATCTTGGTGAAGTTCACAATAACAGAAAATAAAGATTTTCAAGTACAAATAGCCAAAATAAAAAAGTCATAGAATAGCAACTTTATTTTTTTTTTTTTATATCAGTTAGGCTATATATTGGGGGGGGGGGACATTTTGAGCGTATCTGAATATTATTTAATATTCAATGGAGTACGCGACACATATGAAACTTGTGCTTGTCTTGTATTGTACTTCTTAAATATAGATGAAAACAGATATTACACAGTATTCATGTGTTAAGAAGCCGACTTTTCAAACAAATTCAGTCAATTAAAGTTGAAAACATTTTCTATCAAATCTAAGTTGATACAAAATAACCCCAATAACTTTTTTTCATAACACACTTGAAATAAACCCTTCCTATTTCCTCTTTTGATGAGCAATCTGAGGCTCCTGTTTTAAGGAATGAGCTGCTAATGAAATAAATGAAACCTTATGGAGAGCTGTGATGTAAGCTGTTGTTGTTGTTAAAGCCCGCGTCACACTGTCCCGAAATTGACACCCGATGGACCCACGATAAAGGAAATATTCAAATTCGGCTCTGATTGTATGTAGCAACATCGGGAGGGCATCTGAAGCCATCGTATGACCGCCGGTGGAGTTTCTTAGGCTCCGGCAGCAACTTCGTGAGCAGTGGCAAAATCTT